>NW_027046015.1:0-36779 GCF_025399875.1 Dalotia coriaria | reverse complement strand
CATAAAAACGACGAATCTTTTTATTATTCGTTTTTATTAATATTGCTTCATTTGAACGATTTCAACGATCTAAAATGCTTGAAAAACGCTTATTTTAGCACAACAGCACGCGTTTTGAGCTTTAACTGGCGTTTAACGCGTAAAACAGCATAAAAAACGACGAAATTTTTATTATTCGTTTTATTAATATTGCGTCTATTTGGAATAGATTTCAACGTGATCTAAAATGCTTCTGAAAATGTTTATTATTTTAGCAAAACAGCACATTTTGAGCTTTAATCAGCGTTTTAACGCGTAAACAGCATAAAAACGACGAAATTTTTTATTATCTGTTTTTATTAATATTGCGTCTATTTGAACGATTTCAACGATCTAAAATGCTTGAAAATGCTATTTTAGCAAAAATGGTACGTTTTGAGTTTTAATTTGCGTTTTAACGCGTAAACAGCATAAAAACGACGGTATTATCTTTTTCGTTTTTATTAATATTGCTTCTATTTGAACGTGATTTCAACGATCTAAAATGCTTGAAAAATGCTTATTTTAGCAAAACAGTACGTTTGAGCTTTAATCTGCGTTTTAACGCGTAAACAGCATAAAACGACGAAATTTTTATTATTCGTTTTATTAATATTGCGTCGATTTCAACGATCTGCAAAATGCTTGAAAATGCTTATTTTGCTAAAACAAAGCACGTTTGAGTTTAATCTGCGTTTTAACGCGTAAAACAGCATAAAAAACGACGATTTTTTATTATCTGTTTTATTAATATTGCTTCTATTTGAACGATTTCCAACGATCTAAAATGCTTGAAAATGCTTATTTTAGCAAAACAGCACGTTTTGAGTTTTAATCTGCGTTTTAACGCGTAAAAAATGGCATAAAAACGACGAATTTTTTATTATTCGTTTTTATTAATATTGCTTCTATTTGAACGATTTCAACGATCTAAAATGCTTGAATGCTTATTTTAGCAAAAACAGCGCACGTTTTGAGCTTTATCTGCGTTTTAACGTAAACAGCATGTGCGCACGAAATTTTATTATTCCGTTTTTATTAATATTGTGTCTATTTGAAAACGATTTTATCGATCTAAAAATGCTTGAAATGTTTTATATTAGCAAACAGCACGTTTTTGAGTTTTAATCTGCGTTTTAACGTGGCGTAAACAGCATAAAAATGTGACGAATTTTTATTATTCGTTTTATTAATATTGCTTCACTTAAAACGATTTCAACGATCTAAATGCTTTAAAATGCTTATTTACAAACAGCACGTGTTTTGAGCTTTAATCTGCGTTTTAACGCGTAAAAATACATAAAAACGACGAAAATTTCATTGTTCGTCTTTATTAATATTGCTTCTATTTGAAGGATTTCACGATCTAAAATGCTTGAAAATGCTTATTTTAGCAAAACAGCACGTTTTGAGCTTTAATCTGCGTTTTAACGGGCAAAACATAAAACGACGAATTTTTATTATTCGTTTTTTATTAATATTGCGTCTATTTGAACGATTTCAACGATCTAAAAATGCTTGAAAATGCTTATTTTAGCAAAACAGCACGTTTTGAGCTTTAATCAGCGTTTTAACGCGTAAAATAACAGCATAAAACGACGAAATTTTTTATTATTCGTTTTTATTAATATTGCGTCTATTTTGAACGACTTCAACGATCTAAAATGCTTGAAAATGTTTATTTTAGCAAAAACAGCACGTTTTGAGCTTTTAATCTGCGTTTTAACGCGTAAAACAGTATAAAAAGACGATTTTTATTATTCGTTTTTATTAATATTGTTTTGTATTTGAACGATTCTTCAACGATCTAAATGTTTGAAAATGCTTATTTTAGCAAACAGCATCGTTTTGAGTTTAATCTGCGTTTTAACGTGCGTAAAACGACGTAAAAAAAAACGACGAAATTTTTATTATTGGTTTTTATTAATATTGCATCTATTTGAACGATTTCAACGATCTAAAATGCTTGAAAATGCTTATTTTAGCAAAACAGCATCGTTTTATTTTGTATTCTGCGTTTTAACGCGTAAAACAGCATAAAACGACGAAATTTTTATTATTCGTTTATTAATATTGCGTCTATTTGAACGATTTCAACGATCTAAAATGCTTGAAAATGCTTATTTTAGCAAAACAGCACGTTTTGAGCTTTAATCTGCGTTTTAACGCGTAAACAGCATATAAAAAGACGATTTTTTATTATCTGTTTTTATTAATATTGTTTCTATTTGAACGATTTCCAACGATCTAAAATGCTTTGAAAATGCTTATTTAGCAAAACAGCACGTTTTGAGTTTTAATCTGCGTTTTAACGCGTAAAACGACGTAAAAACGACGAAATTTTTATTATTCGTTTTTATTAATATTGCGTCTATTTGAACGATTTTGAACCGGATTCAGCCGCTTTGAAATTGCTGATGAAAGTAAAACAGTACGTTTTTGAGTTTCGAATTTGCGTTTTAATGCGTAAAATCGACGTAAAATGGACGAAATTTTATTATTCGTTTTTATTAATATTGCGTCTATTTGAACGATTTCAACGATCTAAAATGCTTTCTGAAATGCTTATTTTAGCAAAACAGCACGTTTTGAGTTTAATCTGCGTTTTGAACGCGTAAACAGCATGTAAAACGACGCAGTACCTCCCATTGTTCGTGTTTCGCCAATATTGCTTCATTTGAACGATTTCAACGATCTAAAATGCTTGAAAAATGCTTATTTCAGCTAAAAACAGCACGTTTTGAGTTTTAATCTGCGTTTTAACGCGTAAACAGCATAAAAAACGACGAATTTTTTATTATTCATTTTTTATTAATATTGCGTCTATTTGAACGATTTCCAACGATCTAAAATGCTTGAAATGCTTATTTTGTGCGCAAAACAGCACGTTTTGAGCTTTAATCAGCGTTTTAACGCGTAAAACAGCATAAAAACGACGAAATTTTTATTATTCGTTTTTATTAATATTGTGTCTATTTGAACGATTTCAACGATCTTAAAAATGCTGAAAATGCTTATTTTGAAGCAAAACAGCACGTTTTGAGCTTTAATCTGCGTTTTAACGCGTGTAGTATGTAAAAAGACGATTTTTTATTATTCGTTTTATTAATATTGCTTCTATCGAACGATTTCAACGATCTAAAATGCTTGAAAATGCTTATTTTAGCAAATCAGCACGTTTTGAGTTATAATCTGCGTTTTAACGCGCAAAACGACGTAAAACGACGAAATTTTTATTATTCGTTTTTATTAATATTGCGTCTATTTGAACGATTTCAACGATCTAAAATGCTTGAAAATGCTTATTTTAGCAAAACAGCACGTTTTGAGTTTTAATCTGCGTTAACGCGTAAAACAGCATAAAACGACGAAATTTTATTATTCGTTTTTATTATATTGCTTCTATTTGAACGATTTCAACGATCTAAAATGCTTGAAAATGCTTATTTTAGCAAAACAGCACGTTTTGAGCTTTAATCTGCGTTTTAACGCGTAAAACAGCATAAAAACGACGAATTTTTATTATTCAGTTTTTATTAATATTGCGTCTATTTGAACGATTTCAACGATCTAAAATGCTTGAAAATGCTTATTTTAGCAAAACAGCACGTTTTGAGTTTTAATCAGCGTTTTAACGCGTAAAACAGCATAAAACGACGAAATTTTTATTATTCGTTTTTATTAATATTGCGTCTATTTGAACGATTTCAACGATCTAAAATGCTTGAAAATGCTTATTTTAGCAAACAGCACGTTTTGAGCTTTAATCTGCGTTTTAACGCGTAAAACACAGTATAAAAACAGACGATTTTTTATTATTCGTTTTTATTAATATTGCTTCTATTTGAACGATTTCAACGATCTAAAATGCTTGAAAATGTTATTTTAGCAAAACAGCACGTTTTGAGTTTTAATCTGCGTTTTAACGCGTAAAACGACGTAAAAACGACGAAATTTTTATTATTGGTTTTTATTAATATTGCATCTATTTGAACGATTTCAACGATCTAAAATGCTTGAAAATGCTTATTTTAGCAAAACAGCACGTTTTGAGCTTTATTCTGCGTTTTAACGCGTAAAACAGCATAAAAACGACGAAATTTTTATTATTCGTTTTTATTTATTGCTGTCTATTTGAACGATTTTAACGATCTAAAAATGCTTGAAAATGCTTATTTTAGCAAAACAGCACGTTTTGAGCTTTAATCTGCGTTTTAACGCGTAAAACAGCATAAAAACGACGAATTTTTATTATTCGTTTTATTAATATTGCGTCTATTTGAACGATTTCAACGATCTAAAATGCTTGAAAATGCTTATTTTAGCAAAACAGCATTTTTGAGCTTTTAATCTGCGTTTTAACGCGTAAAACAGCATAAAAACGACGAATTTTTATTATTCGTTTTTATTAATATTGCTTCTATTTGAACGATTTCAACGATCTAAAAATGTTGAAAACGCTTTATTTTAGCAAAACAGCACGTTTTGAGCTTTTAATCTACGTTTTAACGCGTAAAACAGCATAAAAAACGACGAATTTTTATTATTCGTTTTATTAATATTGCGTCTATTTGAACGATTTCAACGATCTAAAATGCTTGAAAATGTTTATTTTAGCAAAACAGCACATTTGAGCTTTTAATCGCTTTTAACGCTAAAACAGCATAAAAAACGACGAAATTTTTATTATTCGTTTTATTAATATTGCGTCTATTTGAACGATTTATACGATCTAAAATGCTTGAAAATGCTTATTTTAGCAAAACAGCACGTTTTGAGCTTTTAATTTGCGTTTTAACGCGTAAAAAGCATAAAAACGACGAATTTTTTATTATTCGTTTTTATTAATATTGCTTCTATTTGAACGATTTCAACGATCTAAAATGCTTGAAAATGTTTATTTTAGCAAAACAGCACGTTTTGAGCTTTAATCTGCGTTTTAACGCGTAAAACAGCATAAAAACGACGAAATTTTTATTATTCGTTTTTATTAATATTGCGTCTATTTGAACGATTTCAACGATCTAAAATGCTTGAAAATGTTTTATTTTAAGCAAAAAGTAGTTTTGAGTTTTAATCTGCGTTTTAACGCATAAAACAGCATAAAACGACGAAATTTTATTATTCGTTTTTATTAATATTGTTCTTTTGAACGATTTTACGATCTAAAATGCTTGAAAATGCTTTTATATTAGCAAAACAGCACGTTTTGAGCTTTAATCTGCGTTTTAACGCGTAAAACAGCATAAAAATGACGAATTTTTATTATTCGTTTTATTAATATTGCTTCTATTTAAACGATTTCAACGATCTAAAATGCTTGAAAATGCTTATTTTAAGCAAAACAGCACGTTTTGAGTTTTTAATCGCGTTTTAACGCGTAAAACAGCATAAAACGCTGAATTTTATTTTGTTTTTATTAATATTAAGCTTATTTGAACGATTTCAACGATCTAAAATGCTTTGAAAATGCTTATTTTAGCAAAAACAAACGTTTTGAGCTTTAATCTGCGTTTTAACGCGTATAACAGCATAAAATCGACGATTTTTATTATCGTTTTTATTAATATTGCGTCTATTTGAACGATTTAAAACGATCTAAAATGCTTTGAAAATGCTTATTTAAAGCAAAACAGACAGTTTTTTTTTAATCGCGTTTTAACGCGTAAAACACATAAAAACGACGAATTTTTTATTATTCGTTTTTATTAATATTGCTTCTATTTGAACGATTTCAACGATCTAAAATGCTTATTTTAGCAAAACAGCACGTTTTGAGCTTTTAATCTGCGTTTTAACGCGTAAAACAGCATAAAACGACGAATTTTATTATTCGTTTTTATTTTTATTGCGCTATTTGAACGATTTCAACGATCTAAAATGTTGAAAATGCTTATTTTAGCAAAACAGCACGTTTTGAGCTTTAATCTGCGTTTTAACGCGTAAAACAGCATAAAAACGACGAATTTTTTATTATTCGTTTTTATTAATATTGCTTCTATTTGAACGATTTCAACGATCTAAAATGCTTGAAAATGTTTTTTAGCAAAACAGCACGTTTTGAGCTTTAATCTGCGTTTTAACGCGTAAAACAGCATAAAACCACGAATTTTTATTATTCGTTTTTATTAATATTGCGTCTATTTGAACGATTTCAACGATCTAAAATGCTTGAAAATGCTTATTTTAGCAAAACAGCACGTTTTGAGCTTTAATCTGCGTTTTAACGCGTAAAACAGCATAAAACGACGAATTTTTATTATTCGTTTTTATTAATATTGCGTCTATTTGAACGATTTCAACGATCTAAAAATGCTTGAAAATGCTTATTTTAGCAAAACAGACGTTTTGAGTTTTATTCTGCGTTTTAACGCGTAAAACAGCATAAAACGACGAATTTTTATTATTCATTTTTGTTAATATTGCTTCTATTTGAACGATTTCAACGATCTAAAATGCTTGATAATGCTTATTTTAGCAAAACAGCACGTTTTGAGCTTTTAATCTGCGTTTTAACGCGTAAAACAGCATAAAACAACGAATTTTTATTATTCGTTTTATTAATATTGCTTCTATTTGAACGATTTCAACGATCTAAAATGCTTGAAAATGCTTATTTTAGCAAAACAGCACGATTTGAGCTCTAATCTGCGTTTTGCGTAAAACAGCATAAAACGACGAAATTTTATTTTTCCCGTTTTTATTAATATTGCGTCTATTTGAACGATTTCAACGATCTAAAATGCTTGAAAATGCTTATTTTAGCAAAACAGCACGTTTTGAGCTTTATTCTGCGTTTTAACGCGTAAAACAGCATAAAAACGACGAAATTTTATTATTCGTTTTTATTTTTATTGCGTCTATTTGAACGATTTCAACGATCTAAAATGCATGAAAATTGCTTATTTTAGCAAAACAGCACGTTTTGAGCTTTATTCTGCGTTTTAACGCGTAAACAGCATAAAACGACGAATTTTTATTATTCGTTTCTATTAATATTGCGTCTATTTGAACGATTTCAACGATCTAAAATGCTTGAAAATGTTTTATTTTAGCAAAACAGCATGTTTTGAGTTTTATTCTGCGTTTTAACGCGTAAAACAGCATAAAACGACAAAATTTTTATTATTCGTTTTTATTAATATTGCTTCTATTTGAATGATTTCAACGATCAAAATGCTTGAAAATGCTTTTTTTAAAGAAAAACAGCACGTTTTGAGCTTTAATCTGCGTTTTATCTCGTAAAACAGCATAAAACGACGAATTTTTATTATTCGTTTTTTTTTTATTTGCTTCTATTTGAACGATTTCAACGATCTAAAATGCTTGAAAATGATTATTTTAGCAAAACAGCACGTTTTGAGCTTTAATCTGCGTTTTAACGCGTAAAACAGCATAAAACGACGAATTTTTATTCGTTTTTATTAATATTGCGTCTATTTGAACGATTTCAACGACTAAAATGCTTGAAAATGCTTATTTTAGCAAAACAGCTCGTTTTGAAGTTTAATCAGCGTTTTAACGCGTAAAACACATAAAACGGCGAAATTTTTATTATTCGTTTTTATTAATATTGCGTCTATTTGAACGATTTCAACGATCTAAAATGCTTGAAAATCTTATTTTAACAAAACAGCACGTTTGAGTTTTAATCTGCGCTTTAACGCGTAAACAGCATAAAACGACGAATTTTTTATTATTCGTTTTTATTAATATTGCTTCTATTTGAACGATTTCAACGATCTAAAATGCTTGAAAATGCTTATTTTAGCAAAACAGCACGTTTTGAGCTTTAATCTGCGTTTTAACGCGTAAAAACGCTAAAACGACGAAATTTTATTCTTCGTTTTTATTAATATTTGCTTTGAACGATTTCAACGATCTAAAATGCTTGAAAATGCTTATTTTTAGCAAAACAGCACGTTTTGAGCTTTAATCTGCGTTTTAACGCGTAAACAGCATAAAAACGACGAATTTTTATTATTCGTTTTTATTAATATTGCGTCTATTTGAACGATTTGAACGATCTAAAATGCTTGAAAATGCTTATTTTAGCAAAACAGCACGTTTTGAGCTTTAATCAGCGTTTTAACGCGTAAAACAGCATAAAATCGACGAAATTTTATTATTCGTTTTTATTAATATTGCGTCATTTGAACGACTTCAACGATCTAAAATGCTTGAAAATGCTTATTTTGTGCAAAACAGCACGTTTTGACTTTAATCTGCGTTTTAACGCGTAAAACAGCTATAAAACGACGAATTTTTTATTATTCGTTTTTATTAATATTGCTTCTATTTGAACGATTTCAACGATCTAAAATGCTTGAAAATGCTTATTTTGAGCAAAACAGCATGTTTTGAGCTTTATTCTGCGTTTTAACGCGTAAAACAGCATAAAAACGACGAAATTTTTATTATTCGTTTTTATTAATATTGCGTATATTTGAACGATTTCAACGATCTAAAATGCTTGAAAATGCTTATTTTAGCAAAACAGCCGTTTTGAGCTTTAATCTACCGTTTTAACGCGTAAAACAGCATAAAAAAAACGAGCGAATTTTGTTATTCGTTTATTAATATTGCGTCTATTTGAACGATTTCAACGATCTAAAATGCTTGAAAATGCTTTATTTTAGCAAAACAGCACGTTTTGAGCTTTAATCTGCGTTTTAACGCGTAAAACAGCATAAAACGACGATTTTTTATTATTCGTTTTTATTAATGTTTCTATTTGAACGATTTCAACGATCTAAAATGCTGAAAATGCTTATTTTAGCAAAACGCACGTTTTGAGCTTTAATCTGCGTTTTAACGCGTAAAACAGCATAAAAACGACGAATTTTTTATTATTCGTTTTTTAATAATATTGCTTCTATTTGAACGATTTCAACGTTCTAAAATGCTTAAAATGCTTATTTTAGAAAAAACGACGTTTTGAGTTAATCTGCGTTTAACGCGTAAAACGCATAAAACGAAATTTTTACGTTATTAAATTGCTTTTTTAACGTTTAAAGTTAAAAATGCTTAAAATTTTTTTTTTTCAAAATTTTTTTTTTTAAATTTTTGGGTAAAAAAAAACAGGCAAATTTTTTTTTTTTGCAAAAACGTTTTTTTTTTTTAAAACAAACAAAAAACGTTTTTTTTAATTTTTTTTTTAAAAAAGCTTTTTTTTTTTTTTTTAAAAAATTTTTTTAAAAATTTTTTAAAACCCTTTTAAAAATTTTTTTAAAAAAATTTGGAAAATTTTTTAATTTTTTTAAAAAAAATTTTTTAACCCTTTTTTTAAAAAAAGCTTTTTAAAAAATTTTTTTTTTAAAATTTTTTTTCAAAACATTTAAAAGCAATTTTTAAAAGTTTTTTTAAAACCCTTTTTTTTTTTTTTTTTGGGGAAAAGTTTTAAAGAAAAATTTAACTTTTTTTTCCCGTTTAACAAAAATTTTAAAAGAAAAAAAAATTTTTTTTTTAAAAAAATTTTTTTTTTTTAATTTTAAAATTTAAAAAAAAAATTTTTTTTTAACCCTTTTTTAAAAAACCCCGGGTTTAACCCTTTTTAAAAACCTTTTTAAAAAAAAAATTTTATTTTTTTTTTAGCCAAAAAAGGGAAAATTTTAAATTTCTTTTTTAAAAATAAAACAAAAATTTTTTTAAAAATTTTTTTTAAAATTTAGTAAAAAAAATTTTTAATTTTTTTTTTAAAAATTTTTTTTAACAAAAACGAAAAATTTTTTTTTTTTAAAAAACCAAAAATTTTTTTTTTTAAAAATTTTAAAACCCAAAAAATTTTTTTTTTTTAAATTTTAAAATTTTTTTCCCAAAAACACAAATTTTTAATCTTTTTTAAAAAAGCAGACTTTTTTATTTTTTTAAAAAAAAAATTTAAAAAAAATTTTTTCTTTTTTTTGGTTTTTAAAAACAAAAAAATTTTAAAAATTTGGTTTTAAAAAAGGGAAAAATTTTTTTTTAATTTTTTAAAAAAAAATTTTTTTAAAAAATTTTTTTTAAAAATTTTTTTAACAAAAGCAAAAAAATTTAAATTTCTTTTTAAAAAAAAGCTTTTTTTAAGGGAAAAAAAAAATTTTTTTTTAAATTTTTTTTAAAAAATTTTTCTTTTTTTTTAAGAAAAAAGAAAAAAAACCCTTTTTAAAAAAAAAATTTTATTTTTTTAAAAATTTTAAAATTAAAAGGAAAAAAAAAAAATTTTTGAAAAAAATTTTTTTTAACCCCTTTTTTTTAAAAGGAAAAAAAAACCCTTTTTTTTTTCTTTTAAAATTTAACAAAAAAAAAATTTTCTTTTTAAAAATTTTTTAAACCCGTTTTAAAAAAAAATTTTTTTGAAAAAAATTTTTAAACTTTTTTTTTCCAAAAAAATTTTTAAAAAAATTTTTAGTTTTTTTAAAAAATTTTTAAAAAAATTTAAAAGCAAAAAATTTTAAAAATTTTTTTTTTAACCAAATAAAAAAAAAAATTTTTTTTTTTTTTTAAAAAAAGAATTTAAAAAAAATGCAAAAAAATTTTTTTTCAAAAAAATTTTTTTTTTTTTTTTTAAAAAAAACCATAAAATAAAATTTTTAATTCTTTTTTTTATTTTAAAAACGATTTAAGTTAAATTTTTAAAATTTTTTAAAAAACCGTTTTATTTAAATGGGGTTTTCCTTTTTAAAAGGTAACGAAAAATTTAAAAATTTTTTTTAAAAACTCCTTTTTTTAACCCCTTTTTAAGGGAAAAAGCAAAAAACCAAATTTTTTTTTTTTCGTTTTTTTAATTTGCGTTTTTTTTAAGCAAAAAGCGAAATTTTTTTAAAAACCCTTTTGGTTTTAACCTTTTAAGCAAAAAATAAAAAAGGGGAAATTTTTTTTTTTAAAATTTGCTTTAGGAAATTTAAACGAAAAAAATTTAAAAGTTTTTTTAAAAAACCCCTTTTGATTTTTTCCTTTTTAAGCTAAAAATAAAAAAGGAAATTTTTTTTTTTTTTTTTTTTAAAAAAAAAATTTAAAATTTTTTTAAAAAACCGTTTTTTTTGGTTTAACGAAAAAAAAAAGGTTTTTTTTAAATTTTTTTTTAATTTGGTTAAAACCAAAAAAAAGGGAAATTTTTTTTAAAAAGTTTTTTTTCTTTTTTAAAAAAAAGCTTTTTTAAAAAAAATTTTTTTTACTTTTTAAAGAAAGGAAAAGCTAAAACCAAATTTTTTTTTTTTTTAAAAAATTTTTTTGGGGTTTTAAATTTTTAAAAAAAAGTTTAAAAACTTTTTTAATTTTTTTTTTAAAAAAAAACCACTTTTTTTTTTTTTAAAATTTTACAAAAAACGATTTTAAAATTTTTTTTTAAAATTTAAAAAAAACAAAAGGGAAAATTTTAAAATTTCTTTTAAAACATTTTTTTAAAATTTTTAAATTTTAAAAGCAAAAGAAAAAAAAATTTTTTTTTTAAAATTTTTTTTTTAAAAAAAAGTTTAAAAAAATTTTTTTTTTTTTAAAAAAAGGTTTAAAAAATTTTTAACTTTTAAAATTAAAGCTTTTTTTAAAAAATTTTTTTTAAGTTTAAGGGGGAAAAAAAAACCTTTTTAAAAAAAATTTTTAAAAGCTTTTTTTTTTTTTTTAAAAAATTTTTTTTTTTTTTTTTTAAAAAAGTTTGATTTTTTTTTGGAAAATTTTTTTTTAAAACCTTTTTTCCCCCCCTTTTTTAAAGTTTAATTTTTTAAAAAAAAAAGAAATTTTTATTTTGGAAAAATTTTCCCCAAAATTTTTTTTAAAATTTAACAAAAAAAGGGAAAAAAAACGCTTTTTATTTTTTTTTATTTTAACGTTTAATCAAAAGAAAATTTTTTAAAAAAAATTTTTTTTAGCTTTTTTGGAAAAATAAAAACGACAAATTTTTAATTTTTTTTTTAAAAAGCTTTATTTAACGTTTTAATTAAAAGCTTAAAAAATTTTTTAAAAGGGGGGTTTTTTTTTAAATCGCGTTTTAACCGCCGCTAAAAGGAATTTTTATTTTGGGGTTTTTTTTTGGCTTTAACGTTTAACGCTAAAACTTAAAAGATTTTAAAAACCCTTTTAAAAAATTTTTTAACGGTAAAAATTTAAAAAACGAAATTTTTTTTTATTTTTTTTTATTAATTTCTTTTAACGTTTAAAACTAAAGCTTAAAATTTTTTTTAAAAAAACCCTTTACAACGGTTTAAAAAAAATTTTTTAAAAAGGGGTTTTTTTTTTAATTTTTTTTTTTAAAAATTTTCCCTTTTTTGGGGCGATTTAAACAAAAAGCGAAAATTTATTTTGAAAAAGCCTTTGGCTTTAATCTTTTTGGCTAAAACAGCAAAAAGGGGAAAAAATTTTATTATTCGTTTTTGCCAATATTGCGTCTATTTGAACGATTTCAACGATCTAAAATGCTTGAAAATGCTTTTATTTTAGCAAAACAGCATCGTTTTGAGTTTTTAATCTGCGTTTAACGCGTAAAACAGCATAAAACGACGATTTTATTATTCGTTTTTATTAATATTGCTTCTATTTGAACGATTTCAACGATCTAAAATGCTTTTGAAAATGCTTATTTTAGCAAAAACAGCACGTTTTGAGCTTTAATCTGCGTTTAACGCGTAAAATACATAAAACGACGAATTTTTTATTATTCGTTTTTAATAATATTGTTTATTTGAACGATTTCAACGTTCTAAAAATGTTTGAAAATGCTTATTTTGTTAAAAATGCTACGTTTTGAGCTTTAATCTGCGTTTTTAACGCGTAAAACAGCATAAAAACGTGACGAAATTTTTATTATTCGTTTTTATTAATATTGCTTCTATTTGAACGATTTCAACGATCTAAAATGCTTGAAAAATGCTTATTTTAGCAAAACAGCACGTTTTGAGTTTAATCTGCGTTTTAACGCGTAAAACAGCATAAAAAACGACGAATTTTTTATTATTCGTTTTTATTTATACGCGTCTATTTGAACGTGAGGATTTCACCCGATCTAAAATGCTTGAAAATGCTTATTTTAGCAAAACAAAGCACGTTTTGAGCTTTAATCAGCGTTTAACGCGTAAAACAGCATAAAACGACGAAATTTTTATTATTCGCTTTTTATTAATATTGCGTCTATTTCTGAACGATTTCAACAATTCCCAAAATGCTTGAAAATGCTTATTTTAGCAAAACAGCAGCACGTTTTTGAGCTTTAATCTGCGTTTTAGCGCGTGAAAACCGAGCATAAAACGACGAAATTTTTTATTATCTGTTTTTATTATTGCGTCTATTTGAACGTGATTTCAACGATCTAAAAATGCTTCGACGCATGCCAGCACGTTTTGAGCTTTATTCGCGTTTTAACGCGTAAAACAGCATAAAAAACGACAAAAATTTTTATTAATCGTTTTTATTTTTATTGCGTCTATTTGAACGATTTAACGATCTAAAATGCTTGAAAATGCTTATTTTAGCAAAAACAGCACGTTTTGAGCTTTTAATCAGCGTTTTAACGTGCATAAAACAGCATAAAACGACGAAATTTTTATTATTCTGTTTTTATTAATATTGCGTCTATTTGAACGATTTCAACGATCTAAAAAAAATGCTTTGAAAATGCTTTATTTTAGCAAAACAGCAAGTTTTGAGTTTTGCCGCGTTTTAACGGCAAACAGCAAAAAACGACGAAATTTTTATTATTCCGTTTTTATTAATATTGCTTCTATTTGAACGATTTCAACGATCTAAAATGTTTTGAAAATGCTTATTTTAGCAAAACAGCACATTTGAGTTTTAATCTGCGTGTTAACGCGTAAACAGCATAAAAACGACGAATTTTTTATTATTCGTTTTTATTAATATTGCTTCTATTTGAACGATTTCCAACGATCTAAAAAATGCTTGAAAATGCTTTATTTTAGCAAAACAGCATCGTTTTGAATCCTTTTATTCTGCGTTTTAACGCGTAAAACAGCATAAAACGACGAAATTTTATTATCTGATTTTTTATTTTTATTGCATCTATTTGAACGATTCCAACGATCTAGAATGTGTTTGAAAATGCTTATTTTAGCAAAACATATCGTTTTGAGCCTTAATCTGCACTTTTAACGCGTAAACAGCATAAAAAAACGACGAATTTTTTATTACTCCGTTTTTATTAATATTGCTTCTATTTGAACGATTTCAACGATCTAAAATGCTTGAAAATGCTTATTTTAGCAAACAGCACGTTTTGAACTTTATTCTGCGTTTTAACGCGTAAAACAGCATAAAACGACGAAATTTTTATTATTCGTTTTTTATTTTATTGCATCTATTTGAACGATTTCAACGATCTAAAAATGCTTGTGCACAAGCTTATTTTAGCAAAACAGCACGTTTTGAGCTTTAATCTGCATTTTAACGCGAAAACAGCATAAAACGACGAAATTTTTATTATTCGTTTTTATTAATATTGCGCGGTATATTTGAAACGATTTCAACGATCTAAAATGCTTGAAAATGCTTATTTTAAAGCAAAACAGCATATTTTGAGTTTTAATCTGCGTTTTAACGCGTAAAAACAGCATAAAAATGACGAATTTTTATTATCTGTTTTTATTAATATTGCTTCTATATAAACGATTTCAACGGGATCTAAAATGCTTGAAAATGCTTATTTTGTGCGTAAAACAAGCACGTTTTGAGCTTCTAATCTGCGTTTTAACGCGTAAACAGTACAAAAAACGACGAATTTTTTATTATTCGTTTTTATTAATATTGCTTCTATTTGAACGATTTCAACGATCTAAATGCTTGAAAATGCTTATTTTAGCAAAACTGTATCGTTTTGAGTTTTTAATCTGCGTTTTAACGCGTAAAACAGCATAAAACGACGAAATTTTTATTATTCGTTTTATTAATATTGCGTCTATTTGAACGATTTCAACGACCTAAAAATGCTTGAAAATGCTTATTTAGCAAAACAGCACGTTTTGAGCTTAATCTGCGTTTTAACGCGTAAAACAGCATAAAACGACGAATTTTTTATTATTCGTTTTTATTAATATTGTTTCTATTTGAACGATTTCAACGATCTGGGTACGCTTGAAAATGCTTATTTTAAAGCAAAAACAGTTATCGCTTGAGCTTTATTCTGCGTTTTAACGCGTAAAACAGCATAAAAACGACGAAATTTTTTATTATTCCGTTTTTATTAATATTGCGTATATTTGGAACGATTTCAACGATCTAAAATGCTTGAAAATGTTTATTTTAGCAAAAACAGCATGTTTTGAGTTTTAATCTGCGTTTTAACGCGTAAAAGAGCATAAAACGACGAAATTTTTATTATTCGTTTTTTATTAATATTGCGTCTATTTTGAACGATTTCAACGATCTAAAATGCTTTTGAAAATGCTTATTTTAGCAAAAACAGCACGTTTTGAGTTTTAATCTGCGTTTCTTAACGTTGCAAAACAGCATAAAACGACGATTTTTTATTATTCGTTTTTACAATATTGCTTCTATTTGAACGATTTCAACGATCTAAAAATGCTTGAAAATGCATATTTTAGCAAAAAACAGCACGTTTTGAGCTTTAATCTGCGTTTTTAACGCGTAAAACAGCATAAAAACGACGAATTTTTATTATTCGTTTTTATTAATATTGCATCTATTTGAACGAGATTTCAACGTGATCTAAAATAAAGCTTGAAAAGCGTATTTTAGCAAACAGCACGTTTTGAGCTTCTTTTATTTGCGTTTTAACGCGTAAAACAGCATAAAAACGACGAAATTTTATTATTCGTTTTTATTAATATTGCGTATATTTGAAACGATTTCAACGATCTAAAAATGCTTGAAAATGCTTATTTTAAAGCAAAACAGCACGTTTTGAGCTTTAATCTGCGTTTTAACGCGTGGTGTTATATAAAAAACGAAGAAATTTTGGCTATTCGTTTTTTATTAATATTGCGTCTATTTGAACGATTTCAACGATCTAAAAATGCTTGAAAAATGCTTATTTTAGCAAAACAGCACGTTTTGAGTTTTTAATCTGCGTTTTAACGCGTAAAACAGCATAAAAACGACGATTTTTTATTATTCGTTTTTATTAATATTGCTTCTATTTGAACGATTTCAACGATCTAAAAATGCTTGAAAATGTTTTATTTTAGCAAAAAACAGCACGTTTTGAGCTTTAATCTGCGTTTTAACGCGTAAACAGCATAAAACGACGAATTTTTATTATTCGTTTTTATTAATATTGCATCTATTTGAACGATTTCAACGATCTAAAATGCTTGAAAATGCTTATTTTAAAGCAAAACAGCACGTTTTGAGCTTTTAATCTGCGTTTTAACGCGCAAAACAGCATAAAAACGACGAAGTTTTTATTATTCGCTTCTTTTAATAATATTGTTTCTATTTGAACGTGATTTCAACGATCTAAAATGCTTGAAAAATGCTTATTTTAGCAAAACAGCACGTTTTGAGCTTTTAATCTGCGTTTTAACGCGTAAAAACAGCATAAAACGACGAAATTTTATTATTCGTTTTTATTAATATTACTTCTATTTGAACGATTTCAACGATCTAAAAATGCTGAAAATGCTTATTTTAAAGCAAAACAGCACGTTTTGAGTTTTAATCTGCGTTTTAACGCGTAAAACAGCGTAAAAACGACGAATTTTTATTATTCGTTTTTATTTATATTGCGTCTATTTGAACGATTTCAACGATCTAAAAATGCTTGAAAATGCTTATTTTAGCAAAACAGCATCGTTTTGAGCTTTTAATCAGCGTTTTAACGCGCGTAAACAGCATAAAAACGACGAAATTTTATTATTCGCTGTTTTTATTAATATTGCGTCTATTTGAACGACTCAACAATCTAAAATGCTTGAAAATGCTTTTGTTATTTTAGCAAAACAGCACGTTTTGAGCTTTAATCTGCGTTTTAACGCCTAAAACAGCATAAAACGAGGAATTTTTATTATTCGTTTTTATTACTGTTTCTATTTGAACGATTTCAAATGATCTAAAATGCTGGAAAATGCTTATTTTAGCAAAACAGCACACGTTTTGATGAATCTGCGTTTTAGCGCGTAAAACAGCATAAAAACGACGAAATTTTATTATTCGTTTTTTATTAATATTGCGTCTATTTGAACGATTTCAACGATCTGCTTGAAATTGCTTATTTTAGCAAACAGCACGTTTTGAGCTTTATTCCGCGTTTTAACGCGTAAAACAGCATAAAACGACAAAATTTTTATTAATCGTTTTTATTTTATTGCGTCTATTTGAACGATTTCAACGATCTAAAATGCTTGAAAATGCTTATTTTGCCGCAACAGCACGTTTTGAGGTTTAATTCGCCAGCGTTTTAACGCATAAACAGCATAAAAACGACGAAATTTTTATTATTCGTTTTTATTAATATTGCGTCTATTTGAAACGATTTCAACGATCTAAAATGCTGAAAATGTTTATTTTGTAAAACAGCAAGTTTTGAGCTTTTGCCGCGTTTAACGCGTAAAACAGCAAAAAACGACGAATTTTTTATTATTCGTTTTATTAATATTGCTTCTATTTGAACGGATTTTTCAACGATCTAAAATGCTTGAAAATGCTTATTTCAGCAAAACAAAGCAATGTTTTGAGCTTTAATCTGCGTGTTAACGCGTAAACAGCATAAAAACGACTTAAATTTTTATTATTCGCTTTTATTAATATTGTTTCTATTTGAACGATTTCAACGATCTAAAAATAAATGCTTGAAAATGCTTATTTTAGCAAAACAGCACGTTTGAACTTTTATTCTGCGTTTTAACGCGTAAAACAGCATAAAACGACGAAATTTTTATTATTCGTTTTTATTTTATTGCATCTATTTGAACGATTTCAAACGATCTAAAATGCTTGAAAATGCTTTATTTTAGCAAAACAGCACGTTTTGAGCTTTAATCTGCATTTTAACGCGTAAAACAGCATAAAACGACGTATTTTTATTATTCGTTTTTATTAATATTGTTTATTTAAACGATTTCAAATGATCTAAAATGCTTGAAAATGCTTTATTTTAGCAAAACAGCACGTTTTGAGCTTTTATTCTGCGTTTTAATTCGCAAAACAGCATAAAACGACGAAATTTTTATTATTCGTTTTTTATTTTATTGCGTCTATTTGAACGAGGATTTCAACGATCTTAAAATGCTTGAAAATGCTTATTTTAGCAAAACAGCACGTTTTGAGTTTTACCCGCGTTTTAACGCGTAAAACAGCATAAAAACGACGAATTTTTATTATTCGTTTTATTAATATTGCTTATTTAAACGATTTAACGATCTAAAATGCTTGAAAATGCTTATTTTAGCAAAAACAGCACGTTTTGAGCTTTAATCTGCGTTTAACGCGTAAAAACAGCATAAAACGACGAAATTTTTATTATTCGTTTTTATTAATATTGCGTCTATTTGAACGATTTCAACGATCTAAAATGCTTGAAAATGTTTATTTTAGCAAACAGCACGTTTTGAGCTGAATCTGCGTTTTAACGCGTAAAACAGCATAAAAAACGACGAATTTTTATTATTCGTTTTTATTAATATTGCTTCTATTTGGAACTTATTTCAACGATCTAAAATGCTGAAAATGCTTATTTTATAAAATGTTTTGAGCTTTTTATCTGCGTTTTAACGCGTAAAACAGCATAAAAAACGACGAATTTTTTATTATTCGTTTTTATTAATATTGCTTCTATTTGAAACGATTTCAACGATCTAAAATGCTTGAAAATGACATTTTAGCAAAACAGCACGTTTTTGAGCTTTAATCTGCGTTTTAACGCGCGTAAAACAGCATGCAAAACGACGAAGTTTTTATTATTCGTTTTATTAATATTGCGTCTATTTGAACGATTTCCAACGATCTAAAATGCTTGAAAATGCTTATTTTAGCAAAACAGCACGTTTTGAGCTTTAATCTGCGTTTTAACGTAAAACAGCATAAAACGACGTAGAATTTTATTATTCGTTTTTTATTAATATTGCTTCTATTTGAACGATTTCAAATTTACTCCAAAATGCTTGAAAAATGCTTATTTTAGCAAAACAGCACGTTTTGAGCTTTAATCTGCGTTTTTAACGCGTAAAACAGCATAAAACGACGAATTTTATTATTCGTTTTTATTAATATTGCATCTATTTGAACGATTTCAACGATCAAAATGCTTGAAAATGCTTATTTTAGCAAAACAGCACGTTTTGAGCTTTAATCTGCGTTTTAACGCGTAAAACAGCATAAAAACGACGAAGTTTTTATTATTCGCTTTTTAATAATATTGTTTCTATTTGAACGATTTCAACGATCTAAAATGCTTGAAAATGCTTTATTTTAGCAAAACAGCACGTTTTGAGTTTTAATCTGCGTTTTAACGCGTAAAACAGCATAAAAAAACGACGAAATTTTTATTATTCGTTTTTATTAATATTGCTTCTATTTGAACGATTTCAACGATCTAAAATGCTTGAAAATGCTTTATTTTAGCAAAACAGCACGTTTTGAGTTTTAATCTGCGTTTTAACGCGCGTAAACAGCATAAAAACGACGAATTTTTTATTATTCGTTTTTATTTATATTGCGTCTATTTGAACGATTTCAACGATCAAAAATGCTTGAAAATGCTTTATTTTGGCAAAACAGCACGTTTTGAGTTTTAATCAGCGTTTTAACGCGTAAACAGCATAAAAACGACGAAATTTTATATTATTCGTTTTTATTAATATTGCGTCTATTTGAACGATTTCAACAATCTAAAATGCTTGAAAATGCTTACATTTTAGCAAAACAGCACGTTTTGAGCTTTAATCTGCGTTTTAACGCCTAAAAACAGCATAAAAACGAGGAATTTTTATTATTCGTTTTTATTAATATTGCTTCTATTTGAACGATTTCAATGATCTAAAATGCTAGAAAATGCTTTATTTTAGCAAAACAGCACGTCGGAGCTTTAATTCGCGTTTTAGCGTAAAACAGCATAAAACGACGAAAATTTTTATTATTCGTTTTTATTAATATTGCGTCTATTTGAACGATTTCAACGATCTAAAAATGCTTGAAATTGCTATTTTACAAAAACAGCACGTTTTGAGCTCTATTCTGCGTTTTAACGCGTAAAACAGCACAAAACGACAAAAATTTTTATTAATCGTTTTTTATTTTTATTGCGTCTATTTGAACGATTTCAACGATCTAAAATGCTTCTGGACAAAGCTTATTTTAGCAAACAGCACGTTTTGAGGTTTAACTCAGCGTTTTAACGCATAAAACAGCATAAAAACGACGAAATTTTTATTATTCGTTTTTATTAATAATATTGCGTCTATTTTGAACGATTTCAACGATCTAAAATGCTTGAAAATGTTTATTTTAGCAAAACAGCACGTTTTGAGCTTTAATCAGCGTTTCTAACGCGTAAACAGTATGCTAAAACGACGAAATTTTTATTATTCGTTTTTATTAATATTGCGTCTATTTGAACGATTTCAACAATCTAAAATGCTTGAAAATGTTTATTTTAGCAAAACAGCACACGTTTTGAGTTTTTAATCTGCGTTTTAACGCTCTAAAACAGCATAAAAACGAGGAATTTTTATTATTCGTTTTTATTAATATTGCTTCTATTTGAACGATTTCGTCGATCTAAAATGCTAGAAAATGCTTATTTTAAGCAAAACAGCACGTTTTGAGTTTTAATCTGCGTTTTAGCAGCGTAAAACAGCATAAAAACGACGAAATTTTTATTATTCGTTTTTATTAATATTGCGTCTATTTGAAACGATTTCAACGATCTAAAATGCTTAAAACAGCTTATTTTGTTAAAAACAGCACGTTTTGAGCTCTATTCTGCGTTTTAACGCGTGTCGTTACAAAAACGACAAAATTTTATTAATCGTTTTTTATTTTTATTGCGTCTATTTGAACGATTTCAACGACTAAAATGCTTGAAAATGCTTATTTTAGCAAAACAGCACGTTTTGAGGTTTAATCAGCGTTTTAACGCATAAAACAGCATAAAAACGACGAAATTACATATTATTATTATATTATTATTATTACATATATTGCTTTTAATATTGCGGCTATTTGGAACGATTTCAACGATCTAAAATGCTTGAAATGCTTATTTTAGCAAAACAGCAAGTTTTGAGTTTCGCCGCGCTTTAACGCGTGAAACAGCAAAAAACGACGCAATTTTAATATTATTCGTTTTTATTAATATTGCTTCTATCGAACGATTTCAACGATCTAAAAATGCTTGAAAATGCTTATTTTGTAGCAAAACAGCACGTTTGAGCTTTAAACTGCGTGTTACGTAAAACAGCATAAAACGACGAATTTTTATTATTCGTTTTTATTAATATTGCTTCTATTTGAACGATTTCAACGATCTAAAAATGCTTGAAAATGCTTATTTTAGCAAAACAGCACGTTTTGAACTTTATTCTGCGTTTTAACAAGTGTAAAACAGCATAAAACGACGAAATTTTTATTATTCGTTTTTTATTTTTATTGCATCTATTTGAACGATTTCAACGATCTAAAATGCTTGAAAATGCTTATTTTAGCAAACAGCACGTTTTGTTTTAATCTGCATTTTTAACGCGTAAAACAGCATAAAAACGACGTATTTTTTATTATCTGTTTTATTAATATTGCTTCTATTTAAAACGATTTCAACGATCTAAAATGCTTGAAAATGCTTTTATTTTAGCAAAACAGCACGTTTTGATTACTCAGTTTTAACGCGTGTACCTGTTACAAAACTAAAATTTTTATTATTCGTTTTTTATTTTTTATTGCGTCTATTTGAACGTGATTTCAACGATCTAAAAATGCTTTGAAAATGCTTATTTTAACAAAACAGCACGTTTTGAGCTTTTAACTGCGTTTTAACGCGTAAACAGCATAAAACGACGAATTTTTATTATTCGTTTTATTAATATTGTTTCTATTTAAACGATTTCAACGATCTAAAATGCTTGAAAATGCTTATTTTAGCAAAACAAAGCAATGTTTCGAGTTTTAATCTGCGTTTTAACGCGAAAACAGCATAAAACGACGAAATTTTTATTATTCGTTTTTATTAATATGCGTCTATTTGAACGATTTCAACGATTCAAAATGCTTGGTATCGTTATTTGGCAAAACAGCACGTTTTGAGTTTGAATCTGCGTTTTAACGCGTAAAACAGCATGTAAAACGACGAATTTTTATTATTCGTTTTATTAATATTGCTTCTATTTGAACTATTTCAACGATCTTAAAAATGCTTGAAAATGCTTTCTTATTTTAGCAAAACAGCATCGTTTTGAGCTTTTATCTGCGTTTTAACGCGTAAAACAGCATAAAAACGACGAATTTTATTATTCGTTTTTATTAATATTGCTTCTATTTGAACGATTTCAACGATCTAAAATGCTTTGAAAATGATTATTTTGAAGCAAAACAGCACGTTTTGAGCTTTAATCTGCGTTTTAACGCGTAAAACAGCATAAAAACGACGAAGTTTTTATTATTCGTTTTATTAATATTGCGTCTATTTGAACGATTTCAACGATCTAAAAATGCTGCAGCCGGTTTTTAGCAAAACAGTTAATGTTTCATTTTAATCTGCGTTTTAACGCGTAAACAGCATAAAAACGACGAATTTTTATTATTCGCTTTTTATTAATATTGCTTCTATTTGAACGTGATTTCAACGATCTAAAAATGCTTGAAAAATGCTTTAATTTAGCAAAACAGTTACACGTTTTGAGTTTATTCTGCGTTTAACGCGTAAACAGCATAAAAACGACGAAATTCTTTTTATTATTCGTTTTTTATTAATATTGCGTCTATTTGAACGTGATTTCAACGATCTAA
This sequence comes from Dalotia coriaria, assembly GCF_025399875.1. NCBI lineage: Eukaryota > Metazoa > Arthropoda > Insecta > Coleoptera > Staphylinidae > Dalotia > Dalotia coriaria. The sequence continues at coordinate 13,880 of NW_027046015.1, read as the reverse complement.
AATGCTTGAAAATGCTTATTTTAGCAAAACAGCACGTTTTGAGCTTTAATCTGCGTTTTAACGCGTAAAACAGCATGCTAAAAATATCGAATTTTTATTATTCGTTTTTATTAATATTGCTTCTATTTAAACGATTTCAACGATCTAAAAATGCTTGAAAAATGCTTATTTTGTGCAAAACAGCATCGTTTGAGCTTTAATCTGCGTTTTAACGCGTAAACAGCATAAAACGACGAAATTTTTATTATTCGTTTTTATTAATATTGCTTCTATTTGAACGATTTCGCAACGATCTAAAATGCTTGAAAATGCTTTATTTGAAAGCAAAACTCGCACGTTTGAGCTGTAATCTGCGTTTTAACGCGTAAAACAGTACAAAAAACGTGACGAATTTTTTTATTATTCGTTTTTATTAATATTGCTTCTTATTTGACCGATTTCAACGATCTAAATGCTTGAAAAATGCTTATTATTTTAGCAAAACAGCAACGTTTTGAGCTTTAATCAGCGTTTTAAATCGCATAAAATAAAAGCATAAAAAACGACGTGAAATTTTTATTATTCGTTTTTGTATTAACATTGCGTCTATTTGAAACGATTTCCCAACGATCTAAAATGCGCTTGAAAATGCTTATTTTAAGCAAAACAGCACGTTTTGAGCTTTAAGCCGCGTTTTTAACGCGGAAACAGCATAAAAACGACGAATTTTTATTATTCGTTTTTATTAATATTGTTTCTATTTCAACGATTTCAACGATCTAAAATGCTTGAAAATAAAAGCTTATTTTAGCAAAACAGCACGTTTTGAGCTTTAATCTGGCAGCTTCAACGCAAACAGCATAAAACGACGAATTTTTTATTATTCGTTTTTATTAATATTGCTTCTATTTTGAACGATTTCAACGATCTAAAATGCTTGAAAATGCTTTATTTTAGCAAAACAGCACGTTTTGAGTTTTAATCTGCGTTTTAACGCGTAAAACAGCATAAAAAACGACGAATTTTATTATTCGTTTTTATTAATATTGCGTCTATTTGAACGATTTCAACGATCTAAAATGCTTGAAAATGCTTATTTTAGCAAAACAGCACGCGTTTTGAGTTTTAATCTGCGTTTTAACGCGTAAAACAGCATAAAATGACGAATTCTATTATGTTTTTATTATTATTGTTTTATTTAAAACAATTTCAACGATCTAAAATGGGCTTTGAAAATGCTTATTTTACAAAACAGCACGATTTGAGTTTCTTTAATCTGCGTTTTAAAGCGTAAACAGCATAAAAAACGACGAAATTTTTATTATTCGTTTTATTAATATTGCTTCTATTTGAACGATTTCAACGATCTAAAATGTTGCGTAAAATGCTTATTTTAGCAAAACAGCACGTTTTGAGCTTTAATCTGCGTTTTAACGCGTAAACAAAGCATAAAAAACGACGAATTTTTTATTATTCCTCGTTTTTATTAATATTGCGTCTAATTGAACGATTTCAACGATCTAAAATGCTTGAAAATGCTTATTTTAGCAAAACAGGACGTTTTGAGCTTTAATCTGCGTTTAACGCGTAAAACAGCATAAAAACGACGCTGAATTTTTATTATCTGTTTTTATTAATATTGCTTCTATTTGAACGATTTTCAACGATCTAAAATTTTGAAAATGCTTAATTTAGCAAAACAGCACGTTTTGAGCTTTAATCTGCGTTTTAACGCGAAAAACAGCATAAAAAACGACGAATTTTATTATTCGTTTCTATTAATATTGCGTCTATTTGAACGATTTCAACGATCTAAATGCTTCTGAAAATGCTTATTTTAGCAAAAAAACAGCACGTTTTGAGTTTTAATCTGCGTTTTAACGCGTAGAACAAAGCGTAAAAACGACGAATTTTTATTATTCGTTTTTATTAATATTGTTTCTATTTGGAACGATTTCAACGATCTACTGTTTTGCTGAAAATGCTTATTTTGTGCTGCAAAACAGCACGATTTGAGTTTTATTCCCGCGTTTTAACGCGTAAAACAGCATAAAGTCGACGAAATTTTTATTATTCGTTTTGCCAATATTGCGTCTATTTGCACGATTTCAACGATCTAAAATGCTTGAAAATGCTTTTATTTTAGCAAAAACAGTACGTTTTGAGCGCTTTAATCTGCGTTTTAACGCGTAAACAGCATAAAAATGATGAATTTTTATTATTCGTTTCTATTAATATTGCTTCTATTTAAAACGATTTCCCCAACGATTCAAAATGCTTGAAATGCTTATTTTAGCAAAACACCACGTTTGAGCTTTAATCTGCGTTTTAACGTAAGGTAAAACAGCATAAAACGACGAAATTTTTATTATTCGTTTTACTACTATTGCTTCTATTTGAATGATTTCAACGATCTAAAATGCTTGAAAATGCTTATTTTAGCAAAACAGCAATGTTTTGAGCTTTAATCTGCGTTTTAACGCGTAAACAGCATAAAAACGACGAATTTTATATTATTCGTTTTTTATTAATATTGCGTCTATTTAACGATTTCAACGATCTAAAAATGCTTGAAAAATGCTTATTTTAGCAAAACAGGACGTTTTGAGCTTAATCTGCGTTTTAACGCGCAAACAGCATAAAAGCGACGAATTTTATTATTCGTTTTTTATTAATATTGCTTCTATTTGAACGATTTCAACGACCTAAAAATGCTTGAAATATGATGGAAGTAAAATAGGCATTGCTTGAGCTTGCATCTGCGTTTTAACGCGTAAAACAGCATAAAACGACGAATTTTTTTATTCGTTTTTATTAATATTGCGTTTATTTGAACGATTTAACGATCTAAAATGCTTGAAAAATGCTTATATTTCAGCAAAACAGCACGTTTTGAGCTTTTAATCAGCGTTTTAACGCGTAAAACAGCATAAAACGACGAAATTCTTTTATTATTCGTTTTGCCAATATTGCGCCTATTTGAAAGATTTCAACGATCTAAAAAATGCTTTGAAAATGCTTTATTTTAGCAAAACAGCAATGTTTTGAGCTTTAATCTGCGTTTTAACGTGCGTAAAACAGCATAAAACGGACGAATTTTTATTATTCGTTTTATTAATATTGCTTCCTATTTGAACGATTTCAACGATCTAAAATGCTTGAAAATGCTTATTTTGAAGCAAAACAGCACGATTTGAGCTTTAATCTGCGTTTCTAACGCGTAAAACAGCAAAAACGACGAAATTTTTATTATTCGTTTTTGGCGAATATTGCGCGTCTATTTGGAACGGTGATTTTAACGGATCTAAAATGCGTTTGAAAAATGCTTATTTTAGCAAAACAGCACGTTTTGAGTTTTATTTTGCGTTTTAAAAGCGTAAAACAGCATAAAAAACGACGAAATTCTTTTTATTGTTCGTTTTTTATTTTTATTGCGTCTATTTGAACGATTTCAACGATCTAAAATGCTTGAAATGCTTTTATTTTAGCAAAACAGCACGTTTTGAGCGCTTTAATCTGCGTTTTAACGCGTAAACAGCATAAAAACGACGAATTTTTTATTATTCGTTTTTATTAATATTGCGTCTATTTGAACGATTTCAATGATGTAAAATGCTTGAAAAATGCTTATTTTAGCAAAATGTTAATGTTTTGAGTTTTAATCTGCGTTTTAACGCGTAAACAGCATAAAAACGACGAATTTTTATTATTCGTTTTGCCAATACGTTTCTATTTGAAACGATTTCAACGATCTAAAATGCTTGAAATGCTTATTTTAGCAAAAACAGCACGTTTTGAGATTTATTCTGCGTTTTAACGCGCGTAAAAACAGCATAAAAACGACGAAATTTATTATTCGTTTTATTAATATTATGTCTATTTAAACGATTTCAACGATCTAAAAAATGCTTGAAAATGCTTATTTTAGCAAAACAGCACGTTTTGAGGCTTTTAATCTGCGTTTTAACGCGCAAAACAGCATAAAAAATGGGACGTATTTTTATTATTCGTTTTGCCATTATTGCATCTATTTAAACGATTTCAACGATCTAAAATGCTTGAAAATGCTTATTTTAGCAAAACAGCACGTTTTTGAGCTTTAATCTGCGTTTTACCCGCGTAAAACAGCATAAAAACGACGAAATTTTAATATTATTCGTTTTGCGAATATTGCGTCTATTTGAATGATTTCAACGATCTAAAATGCTTGAAAATGCTTATTTTAGCAAAACAGCACGTTTTGAGCTTTATTTTGCGTTTAACGCGTAAAACAAAAGCATAAAAACGACGAAATTTTATTATTCCGTTTTTTATTTTATTGCGTCTATTTGAACGATTTCAACGATCTAAAATGCTTGAAAAATGCTTATTTTAGCAAAACAGCACGTTTAGAGTTTAATCTGCGTTTTAACGCGTAAACAGCATAAAAACGACGAATTTTTTATTATTCGTTTTTATTAATATTGCGTCTATTTGAACGATTTCAATGATGTAAAATGCTTGAAAATGTTTTATTTTAGCAAAAAACAGCAATGTTTTGAGTTTTAATCTGCGTTTTAACGCGTAAAAAACAGCATAAAAAACGACGAATTTTTATTATTCGTTTTTATTAATATTGCTTCTATTTGAACGATTTCCAACGATCTGTACCGCTTGAAAATGCTTATTTCCAGCAAAACAGCACGTTTTTGAGTTTTATTCTGCGTTTTAACGCGTCAAGCATAAAAACGACGAAATTTTTATTATTCGTTTTTATTAATATTGCGTCTATTTGAACGATTTCAACGATTCAAAATGCTTGAAAATGTTTTTATTTTGCGCAAAACAGCACGTTTTGAGCTTTAATCTGCGCGTTTTAACGCGTAAAACAGCATAAAAATGACGTATTTTATTATTCGTTTTTATTAATATTGCTTCTATTTAAACGATTTCAACGATCTAAAATGCTTTGAAAATGCTTATTTTTAGCAAAACAGCACGTTTTGAGTTTTAATCTGCGCTTTAACGCGTAAAACAGCACATACAAAAACGACGGAAATTTTTATTATTCGTTTTTATTAATATTGCTTCTCTATTTTGATCGATTTCAACGATCAAAATGCTTGAAAATGCTTATTTTAGCAAAACAGCACGTTTGAGCTATATAATCTGCGTTTCTATCGCGTAAAACAGCATAAAAAACGACAAATTTTTATTATTCGTTTTTGGCTAATATTGCGTCTATTCTGAACGATTTCAACGGGATCTAAAATACTTTTGAAATGCTATTTTAGCAAAAATAGCACGTTTCAGCTTTAATCTGCGTTTCAACGCGTAAAACAGCATAAAACGACGAATTTTTATTATTCGTTTTTATTAATATTGCTTCTATTTGAACGATTTCAACGATCTAAAATGCTTGAAAATGCTTATTTTAGCAAAACAGCACGATTTGAGCTTTAATCTGCGTTTTAACGCGTAAAACAGCATAAAAACGACGAAATTTTTATTATTCGTTTTTATGAATATTGCGTCTATTTGAACGATTTCAACGATCTAAAATGCTTGAAAATGCTTTTAGCAAAACAGCACGTTTTGAGCTTTATTTTGCGTTTTAAAGCGTAAAACAGCATAAAACGACGAAATTTTATTGTTCGTTTTTATTTTATTGCGTCTATTTTAACGATTTCAACGATCTAAAATGCTTGAAAATGCTTATTTTAGCAAAACAGCACGTTTTGAGCTTTAATCTGCGTTTTAACGCGTAAAACAGCATAAAAACGACGAATTTTTATATTCGTTTTTATTAATATTGCGTCTATTTGAACGATTTCAATGATGTAAAATGCTTGAAAATGCTTATTTTAGCAAAACAGCACGTTTTGAGCTTTAATCTGCGTTTTAACGCGTAAACAGCATAAAACGACGAATTTTTTATTATTCGTTTTTATTAATATTGCTTCTATTTGAACGATTTCAACGATCTAAAATGCTTGAAAATGCTTATTTTAGCAAAACAGCACGTTTTGAGATTTATTCTGCGTTTTAACGCGTAAAACAGCATAAAAACGACGAAATTTTTATTATTCGTTTTTATTAATATTGCGTCTATTTGAACGATTTCAACGATCTAAAATGCTTGAAAATGCTTATTTTAGCAAAACAGCACGTTTGAGCTTTAATCTGCGTTTTAACGCGTAAAACAGCATAAAATGACGTATTTTTATTATTCGTTTTTATTAATATTGCATCTATTTAAACGATTTCAACGATCTAAAATGCTTGAAAATGCTTATTTTAGCAAAACAGCACGTTTTGAGCTTTTAATCTGCGTTTTAACGCGTAAACAGCATAAAAACGACGAAATTTTTATTATTCGTTTTTTGAATATTGCGTCTATTTGAACGATTTCAACGATCTAAAATGCTTGAAAATGCTTATTTTAGCAAAACAGCACGTTTTGAGTTTTATTCTGCGTTTTAACGCGTAAAACAGCAAAAAAACGACGAAATTTTTATTATTCGTTTTTATTAATATTGCGTCTATTTGAACGATTTCAACGATCTAAAATGCTTGAAAATGCTTATTTTAGCAAAACAGCACGTTTTGAGCTTTAATCTGCGTTTTAACGCGTAAAACAGCATAAAAATGACGTATTTTTATTATTCGTTTTTATTAATATTGCTTCTATTTAAAGATTTCAACGATCTAAAATGCTTGAAAATGCTTATTTTAGCAAAACAGCACGTTTTGAGTTTAATCTGCTTTTTAACGCGTAAAACAGCATAAAAACGACGAAATTTTTATTATTCGTTTTATTAATATTGCTTCTATTTGATCGATTTCAACGATCTAAAATGCTTGAAAATGCTTATTTTAGAAAAAACAGCACGTTTTGAGCTATAATCTGCTTTTTTATCGCGTAAAACAGCAAAAAAACGACAAATTTTTATTATTCGTTTTATTAATATTGCGTCTATTTAAAACGATTTCAACGATCTAAAATACTGAAATGCTTATTTTAGCAAAATAGCACGTTTTCGTTTTTAATCTGCGTTTTAACGCGTAAAAGCATAAAAACGACGAATTTTTATTATTCTTTTTTAAATATTGTTTATTTGAACGATTTCAACGATCTAAAATGCTTGAAAATGCTTATTTTTAACAAAACAGCACGTTTTGAGCTTTATTCTGCGTTTTAACGCGTAGAACAGCATAAAAACGACGAAATTTATATTATTCGTTTTTATTAATATTGCGTATTTGAACGATTTCAACGATCTAAAATGCTTGAAAATGTTTTATTTAGAAAAACAGCACGATTTGAGCTTTAATCTGCGTTTTAACGCGTAAACAGCATAAAAATGACAAATTTTTTTATTATTCGTTTTTATTAATATTGCTTCTATTTAAACGATTTCAACGATCTAAATGCTTGAAAATGCTTATTTTAGAAAAAACAGCACGTTTTGAGCTTTAATCTGCGTTTTAACGCGTAAAACAGCAAAAAAACGACGAATTTTTATTATTCGTTTTTATTAATATTGCTTCTATTTGAACGATTTCAACGATCTAAAATGCTTGAAAATGCTTATTTTAGCAAGACAGCACTTTTTGAGTTTAATCTGCGTTTTAACGCTAAAACAGCATAAAAACGACGATATTTTATTATTTGTTTTTATTAATATTGCGTCATTTGAACGATTTCAACGATCAAAAATGCTTGAAAATGCTTATTTTAGCAAAACAGCACGTTTTGAGCTTTAATCTGCGTTTTAACGCGTAAAACAGCATAAAACGACGAATTTTTTATTATTCGTTTTTATTAATATTGCTTCTATTTGAACGATTTCAACGATCTAAAATGCTTGAAAATGTTTTATTTTAGCAAAACAGCACGTTTTGAGTTTTAATCTGCGTTTTAACGCGTAAAAGGTATAAAAACGACGAATTTTTTTTTATTCGTTTTTATTAATATTGCTTCTATTTGAACGATTTCAACGATCTAAAATGCCTGAAATGCTTATTTTAGCAAAACAGCACGTTTTGAGTTTTAATCTGCGTTTTAACGCGTAAAACAGCAAAAAAACGACGAATTTTTATTATTCGTTTTTTATTAATATTGTTCTATTTGAACGATTTCAACGATTTTAAAATGCTGAAAATGCTTATTTTAGCAAAACAGCACGATTTGAGATTATTCTGCGTTTTAACGCGAAAAACAGCATAAAGTCGACGAAATTTTATTATTCGTTTTTTAATATTGCGTCATTTGAACGATTTCAACGATCTAAAATGCTTGAAAATGCTTATTTTAGCAAAACAGTACGTTTTGAGCTTTAATCTGCGTTTTAACGCGTAAAACAGCAAAAAAATTACGAATTTTTTATTATTCGTTTTTATTAAATATTGCTTCTATTTAAACGATTTCAACGATTTTAAAATGCTTGAAAATGCTTATTTAGCAAAACACCACGTTTTGAGCTTTAATTGCGTTTTAACGCAAAAGCATAAAAACGACGAAATTTTTATTCTTTTTTACTAATATTGCTTCTATTTGAACGATTTCAACGATTTTAAAATGCTTGAAAATGCTTATTTTGCAAAACAGCACGTTTTGAGCTTTAATCTGCGTTTTAACGCGTAAAACAGCATAAAAACGACAAATTTTTTTATTATTCGTTTTTATTAATATTGCGTCTTTTTGAACGATTTCAACGATCTAAAATGCTTGAAAATGCTTATTTTAGCAAAACGGGACGTTTTGAGCTTTAATCTGCGTTTTAACGCGTAAACAGCATAAAAGCGACGAATTTTTATTATTCGTTTTTATTAATATTGTTCTATTTGAACGATTTCATCGACCTAAAATGCTTGAAAATGCTTATTTTAGCAAAACAGCACGTTTTGAGCTTTAATCTGCGTTTTAACGCGTAAAACAGCATAAAACGACGAATTTTTTTTATTCGTTTTTATTAATATGCGTTTATTTGAAGGGATTTCAACGATCTAAAATGCTTGAAAATGCTTATTTCAGCAAAATAGCACTTTTTGAGTTTTAATCAGCGTTTTAACGAGTAAAACAGCATAAAAACGACGAAATTTTTATTATTCGTTTTATTATATTGCGTCTATTTGAAAGATTTCAACGATCTAAAATGCTTGAAAATGCTTATTTTAGCAAAACACCACTTTTTGAGCTTTAATCTGCGTTTTAACGCGTAAAACAGCAAAAAAACGACGAATTTTTATTATTCTTTTTTATTAATATTGCTTCTATTTAAACGATTTCAACGATCTAAAATGCTTGAAAATGCTTATTTTAGCAAAACAGCACGTTTTGAGCTTTAATCTGCGTTTTAACGCGTAAAACAGCATAAAACGACGAAATTTTTATTATTCGTTTTTATTAATATTGCTTCTATTTGAACGATTTCAACGATCTAAAATGCTTGAAAATGCTTATTTTAGCAAAACAGTCGTTTTGAGCTTTAATCTGCGTTTTAACGCGTAAAACAGCATAAAATGACGAATTTTTATTATTCGTTTTTATTAATATTGCTTCTATTTGAAACGATTTCAACGATCTAAAAATGCTTGAAAATGCTTATTTTAGCAAAACAGCACGATTTGAGCTTTATTCTGCGTTTTAACGCGTAAAACAGCATAAAGTCGACGAAATTTTTATTATTCGTTTTTATTAATATTGCGTCTATTTGAACGATTTCAACGATCTAAAAATGCTTGAAAATGCTTATTTAGAAAACAGTCGTTTTGAGCTTTAATCTGCGTTTTAACGCGTAAAACAGCATAAAAATTACGAATTTTTTATTATTCGTTTTTATTAATATTGTTCTATTTAAACGATTTAAAAACGATCTAAATGCTTGAAAATGCTTATTTTAGCAAAACACATTTTGAGCTTTAATCTGCGTTTTAACGCTAAAGCAGCATAAAAACGACGAAATTTTTTTATTGTTTTTACTAATATTGTCTATTTGAACGATTTCAACGATCTAAAATGCTTGAAAATGCTTATTTTAGCAAAATCAGACGTTTTGAGCTTTAATCTGCGTTTTAACGCGTAAAACAGCATAAAAAGACGAATTTTTATTATTCTTTTTTATGAATATTGCGTCTATTTGAACGATTTCAACGATCTAAAATGCTTTGAAAATGCTTATTTTAGCAAAAACAGCACGTTTTGAGCTTTATTCTGCGTTTTAACGCGTAAACAGCATAAAACGACGAAATTTTTATTATTCGTTTTTATTAATATTGCGTCTATTTGAACGATTTCAACGATCTAAAATGTTGAAAATGCTTATTTTAGCAAAACAGCACGTTTTGAGCTTTAATCTGCGTTTTAACGCGTAAAACAGCATAAAACGACGAATTTTTATTATTCGTTTTATTAATATTGCGTCTATTTGAACGATTTCAAGATCTAAAATGCTTGAAAATGCTTATTTTAGCAAAACAGCACGTTTTGAGCTTTAATCTGCGTTTTAACGCGTAAAACAGCATAAAACGACGAATTTTTTATTATTCGTTTTTTTAATATTGCTTCTATTTGAACGATTTCAACGATCTAAAATGCTTGAAAATGCTTATTTTAGAAAAACAGCACGTTTTGAGTTTTAACGCGTTTTAAGGGTAAAACAGCAAAAAAACGACGAATTTTTATTATTCGTTTTTATTAATTTGCGTTTTTGAACGATTTCAACGATCTAAAATACTTAAAAATCTTATTTTAGCAAAATAGCAGTTTTGAGTTTTAATCTGCGTTTTAACGCAAAAAGATAAAACGACGAATTTTATTATTCGTTTTTATTAATATTTTCTATTTGAACGATTTAACGATCAAAAAATGCTTGAAAATGCTTTTTTTTAGAAAAACAGCACGTTTTGAGTTTTATTCTGCTTTTTTAACGCGTAGAACCAAATAAAAACGACGAAATTTTTTTTATTTGTTTTTATTAATATTGCGTATATTTGAACGATTTCAACGATCAAAATGCTTAAAAATGCTTAAGCAAAAAAAGGTTTTGAGTTTTTAATCTGCGTTTTAACGCGTAAAAAGATAAAAGACGAATTTTTTTATTTTTTTTTATTAATATTGCTTCTTTTTAAAAACGATTTCAACGCCCCAAAAATGGAAAATGCTTATTTTAGCAAAAACACGTTTTGAGTTTAATCTGCGTTTTAACGCGTAAAACCAAAAAACGACGAATTTTTTATTATTCGTTTTTATTAATATTCTTTTTTTATTATTCGTTTTTATTTTATTGCGTCTATTTGAACGATTTCAACGATCTAAAATGCTTGAAAATGCTTATTTTAGCAAAACAGCACGTTTAGTTTTAATCTGCGTTTTAACGCGTAAAACAGCAAAAAAACGACGAATTTTTTATTATTCGTTTTTATTAATATTGCTTCTATTTGAACATTTCAACGATCTAAAATGCTGAAAATGCTTATTTTAGCAAAACAGCACGTTTTGAGTTTTAATCTGCGTTTTAACGCGTAAAACAGCATAAAAACGACGAAATTTTTATTATTCTTTTTATTAATATTGCTCTATTTGAACGATTTCAACGATCTAAAATGCTTTGAAAATGCTTATTTTAGCAAAACAGCACGTTTTAGCTTTAATCTGCGTTTAACGCGTAAAACAGCATAAAAACGACGATTTTTATTATTCGTTTTTATTAATATTGCTCTATTTGAACGATTTCAACGATCTAAAAATGCTTGAAAATGCTTTATTTTAGCAAAACAGCAAGTTTTGAGTTTTAATCTGCGTTTTAACGCTAAAACAGCATAAAAACGACGAATTTTATTATTCTTTTATTAATATTGCTCTATTTGAACGATTTCAACGATCTAAAATGCTTGAAATGTTATTTTAGCAAAACAGCACGTTTTGAGCTTTAATCTGGTTTTAACGCTAAAACAGCATAAAAACGACGAATTTTATTATTCGTTTTTATTAATATTGCTCTATTTGAACGATTTCAACGATCTAAAATGCTTGAAAATGCTTATTTTAGCAAAACAGCACGATTTGAGCTTTAATCGCGTTTTAACGCTAAAACAGCATAAAAACGACGAAATTTTTATTATTCGTTTTTATTAATATTGCTTCTATTTGAACGATTTCAACGATCTAAAATGCTTGAAAATGCTTATTTTAGCAAAACAGCACGTTTTGAGCTTTAATCTGCGTTTTAACGCGTAAAACAGCATAAAACGACGAAATTTTTATTATTTCGTTTTTATTAATATTGCGTCTATTTGAACGATTTCAACGATCTAAAATGCTTGAAAATGTTTTATTTTAGCAAAACAGCACGTTTTGACGTTTAATCTGCGTTTTAACGCGTAAAACAGCATAAAATGACGAATTTTTTATTATTCGTTTTTTTTTTTATTGCGTCTATTTGAACGATTTCAACGATCTAAAAATGCTTGAAAATGCTTTTTTTAGCAAAACAAGTTTGAGTTTAATCTGCTTTTTAACGCGAAAAAACAGCATAAAACGACAAAATTTTTATTATTTTTTTTTATTAATATTCTCTATTTGAACGATTTCAAGATCAAAATGCTTGAAAAGCTTTTTTTAGAAAAAACAGCACGTTTTGAGTTTATTCTGCTTTTTAACGCGTAAAAACATAAAAACGACAAAATTTTTTATTTTTCGTTTTTAATTGCGTCTTTTTGAACGATTTCAACGATTTTAAAAGCTTAAAAATGCTTATTTTAGCAAAACAGCACGTTTTGAGTTTAAATCTGCTTTTTAAACGCGTAAAACAGCAAAAAAAACGACGAATTTTTTTATTATTCGTTTTTATTTATTGCGTCTATTTGAACGATTTCAAGATTAAAATGCTTGAAAATGCTTATTTTAAAAAACAGCAGTTTTGAGCTTTAATCTGCTTTTTAACGCGTCAGCAAAAAAAACGACGTTTTTTTTTTAATTTTTTTTTTAAATATTGCTTCATTTAAAACGATTTCAACGATCTAAAATGCTTGAAAATGCTTATTTTAGCAAAAACACTTTTTGAGTTTTATTCTGCGTTTTAACGCGAAAAAAGGAAAAAGACGAAATTTTTATTTTTTGTTTTTATTTATTGCGTCTATTTGAACGATTTAAACGATCTAAAATGCTTGAAAATGCTTATTTTAGCAAAACAACGTTTTGATTTTTAATCTGCGTTTTAACGTAAACAGCAAAAAAAGACAAATTTTTTTTATTATTCGTTTTTTTAAATTTTGCTTTCTATTTAAAACGTTTTCCCCAAGATCTAAAATGTTGAAAATGCTTATTTTAGCAAAACAGCACGTTTTGAGTTTAATCGCGTTTTAACGCGTAAAACAGCATAAAACGACAAAATTTTTATTATTCGTTTTTATTAATATTGCTTTTTTTGAACGATTTCAACGATCTAAAATGTTTAAAAAAATGTTTTTTAGCAAAACAGCACGTTTTGAGCTTTAATCTGCGTTTTAACGCGTAAAACAGCAAAAAACGACGAATTTTTTTTATTTTTTTTATTAATATTGCGTCTATTTGAACGATTTCAACGATTTTGTTTTAAAAAATGCTTATTTTAGCAAAACAGCACGTTTTGAGTTTTATTTTGCGTTTTAACGCGTAAAACAGCATAAAAGACAAAATTTTTTTATTCGTTTTTTTTTTATTCTTTATTTAAGGGATTTCAACGATCAAATGCTTGAAAATGTTATTTTAGAAAAACAGCACTTTTTTGATTTAATCTGCGTTTTAACGGTAAAACAGCATAAAAACGACGAATTTTTTTATTATTCGTTTTTATTAATATTCTTCTATTTAACGATTTCAACGATTAAAATGCTTGAAAATGCTTATTTTAGCAAAACAGCACGTTTTGAGCTTTAAT
>NW_027046014.1:2500-36816 GCF_025399875.1 Dalotia coriaria | reverse complement strand
TTTCAAGCGATCTACTTGTTTTTATTAATATTGCGTCTATTTGAACGATTTCAAACAGCATTTTTTTAAAAAGATAACTTGAAAATGTTATTTGACATTTTAAAAGCAAAAAAACAGCACGTTTTGAGCTTTAATCTGCGTTTTAACGCGTAAAACAGCATAAAACGACGAATTTTTATTATTCGTTTTTATTAATATTGCGTCTATTGAACGATTTCAACGATCTAAAATGCTTGAAAATGATTATTTTAGCAAAACAGCACGTTTTGAGCTTTAATCTGCGTTTTACGCGTAAACAGCATAAAACGAGAATTTTATTATTCGTTTTTTAAATATTGCTTCTATTTGAACGATTTCAACGTCAAAATGCTTGAAAATGTTATTTTAGCAAAACAGCACGTTTTGAGCTTTAATCTGCGTTTTAACGCGTAAAACACATAAAACGACGAAATTTTTATTATTCGTTTTTATTAATATTGCGTCTATTTGAACGATTTCAACGATCTAAAATGCTTGAAAATGATTATTTTAGCAAAACAGCACGTTTTGAGCTTTAATCTGCGTTTTAACGCGTAAAACAGATATAAAACGACGAATTTTTATTATTCGTTTTTATTAATATTGCTTCTATTTGAACGATTTCAACGATCTAAAATGCTTGAAAATGCTTATTTTAGCAAAACAGCACGTTTGAGCTTTAATCTGCGTTTTAACGCGTAAAACAGCATAAAACGACGAATTTTTATTATTCGTTTTTTATTAATATTCGTCTATTTGAACGATTTCAACGATCTAAAATGCTTGAAAATGCTTATTTTAGCAAAACACACGTTTTGAGCTTTAATCTGCGTTTTAACGCGTAAAACAGCATAAAACGACGAATTTTTATTATTCGTTTTTATTAATATTGCTTCTATTTGAACGATTTCAACGATTAAAATGCTTGAAAATGCTTTTTTTAGCAAAACAGCACGTTTTGAGTTTTAATCTGCGTTTTAACGCGAAAAACAGCAAAAAAAAGGGACAAATTTTTTTTATTATTGTTTTTATTAATATTGTTTCTATTTAAAACGATTTCAACGTTTTAAAAACCCCAAAAATCAAACAAAAGGCCTTTTGGAAACTGCGTTTAACGCGTAAAACAGCAAAAAAAAGACAAAATTTTTTATTATTCTTTTTTATTAATATTGCGTCTATTTGAACGATTTCAACGATGAAAAAATGCTTGAAAATGATTATTTTACCCAAAACAGCACTTTTTGAGCTTTAATCTGCTTTTTTTAACGCGTAAAACAGCAAAAAAAAACGACGAATTTTTATTATTCGTTTTTATTAATTTTGGGTTTCTATTTGAACGATTCCAAGGGATCTAGAATGCTTGAAAATGTTTTATTTTAGCAAAACAGCATTTTTTGAGTTTTAATCTGGGTTTTAACGGGGTAAAACAGCATAAAACAAAAAAAATTTTTTTATTATTCGTTTTTATTAAAAATTTGCGTCTTTTTGGGAACGATTTCAACGATCTAAAATGCTTTAAAAATGTTTTTTTGGGGAAAAAACAGAAAGTTTTGAGTTTTAATCTGCTTTTTAAGGGCGAAAAACAGCATAAAAAACGACAAATTTTTTTTCTTATTCTTTTTTATTAATATTGCGTCTATTTGAACGTTTTCCCCAAGGGATCTAAAAGGGTTTTAAAAAACCCCATTTTAGCAAAAGCAGCACTTTTTGAGTTTTAATCTGCGTTTTAACGCGTAAAACAGCAAAAAAAGGGACGAAATTTTTATTATTCGTTTTTTTTAAATATTGCTTCTATTTGAACGATTTCAACGAACTAAAATGTTTTAAAAAATGCTTAGCAAAAAACAGCACGTTTTGAGTTTTAATTGCGTTTTAACGCGTAAAACAGCATAAAAAGGACAAAAATTGTTATTATTCGTTTTTATTAATATTGCGTCTTTTTTAAAACGTTTTCCCAACCCATTAAAAATGCTTGAAAATGATTATTTTAGAAAAAACAGCACGTTTTGATTTTTTAATCTGCTTTTTCGCAAAACAAACATAAAAACGACAAATTTTTTTATTATTCGTTTTTTTAAATTATTGCTTCTATTTGAACGATTTCAACGATCTAAAATGTTTGAAAATGTTTATTTTAGAAAAAACAGCACTTTTTGATTTTAATCTGCGTTTTAACGCGTAAAACAGCAAAAAAACGACGAAATTTTTATTATTCGTTTTTAAATTATTGCGTCTATTTGAACTTTTTTTTCCCAAAGATCAAAAAATGCTTGAAAATGATTATTTTAGAAAAAACAGCACGTTTTGAGCTTTAATCTGCTTTTTTTATCGGGGTAAAAAAAAAAAACGAAAAATTTTTTTATTATTCGTTTTTATTAATATTGCTTCTATTTGAACGATTTCAACGTCCTAAAATGCTTAAAAAATGTTATTTTAGCAAAACAACACGTTTTGAGCTTTAATCTGCGTTTTAACGCGTAAAACAGCATAAAAGGACAGGGGTATTGTATTATTCGTTTTTTTTATTAATATTGCACGTCTATTTGAACGATTTCAACTATCTGGAAATGCTTGAAAATGATTATTTTAGCAAAACAACGTTTGAGCTTTAATCTGCTGATTTTAACGCGTAAAACAGCATAAAACGACACGAATTTTATTATTCGTTTTTTTATTAATATTGCTTCTATTTGAACGTTCAACGATCTAAAATGGCGAAAATGCTTATTTTAGCAAAACAGCACGTTTTGAGCTTTTAATCTGCGTTTTAACGCGTAAAGAGCAACATAAAACGACAGAAAATTTTTATTATTCGTTTTATTAATATTGCGTCTATTTGAACGATTTCAACGATCTAAAAAATGCTTGAAAATGATTATTTTTAGCAAAACAGCACATTTGAGCTTTAATCACCTACGTTTTATCGCGTAAAACAGCATAAAAACGAAGAATTTTTATTATTCGTTTTTATTAATATTGCTTCTATTTGAACGATTTCAACGTCCTAAAATGCTTGAAAATGCTTATTTTAGCAAAACAGCACGTTTACGAGCTTTAATCTGCGTTTTAACGCGTAAAAGGAAGCAATAAAAACGACGAAAATTTATTCGTTTTTATTAATATTGCGTCTATTTGAACAAATTTCAACGATCTAAAATGCTTGAAAATGATTATTTTAGCAAAACAGCACGTTTTGAGCTTTAATCTGCGTTTTTAACTTGCGTAAAACAGCATAAGAACGACGGAATTTTTATTATTCGTTTTTATTATGTACTTCTATTTGAACGATTCAACGTCCTAAAATGCTTGAAAATACTTATTTTAGCAAAACAGCACGTTTTGAGCTTTTAATCTGCGTTTTTAACGCGTAAAAGAGCAACATAAAACGACGAAAATTTATTATTCGTTTTTATTAATATTGCGTCTATTTGAACGATTTCAACGATCTAAAATGCTTGAAAATGCTTATTTTTAGCAAAACAGAACGTTTTGAGCTTTAATCTTAACGTTTAACGCACGTGAAACAGCATAAAACGACAATTTTTATTATTCGTTTTGCAGTAATGTACGTCTATTTGAACGATTTCAACGATCTAAAATGCTTGAAAATGCTTATTTTAGCAAAACAGCGTTTTTGAGCTTTTAATCTGCGTTTTTAACGCGTAAAAGAGCAGCATAAAACGACGAAATTTTAATATTCGTTTTTTTTATTAATATTGCGTCTATTTGAACGATTTCAACGATCTAAAATGCTTGAAAATGCTATTTTAGCAAAACACCACGTTTTGAGCTTTAATCTGCGTTTTAACGCGTAAAACAGCATAAAAACGACGAATTTTTATTATTCGTTTTTATTATGTGCTTCTATTTGAACGATTTCAACGATCTAAAATGCTTGAAAATGCTTATTTTAGCAAAACAGCACGTTTTGAGTTTTTTAATCTGCGTTTTAACGCGTAAAACGGCTTTATAAAAACGACGGAAATTTTTATTATTCGTTTTTATTAATGTGCACGTCTATTTGAACGATTTCAACGATCTAAAATGCTTGAAAATGATTATTTTTATCAAAACAGCACGTTTTGAGCTTTAATCTACGTTTTA
Organism: Dalotia coriaria; assembly: GCF_025399875.1. Classification (NCBI taxonomy): domain Eukaryota; kingdom Metazoa; phylum Arthropoda; class Insecta; order Coleoptera; family Staphylinidae; genus Dalotia; species Dalotia coriaria. The sequence continues at coordinate 32,694 of NW_027046014.1, read as the reverse complement.
ACGCGTAAAACGGCATAAAACGACGAATTTTTATTATTCGTTTTTGGCCAATATTGCTTCTATTTGAACAGTTTCAACGATTTAAAATGCTTGAAATACTTATTTTATGAAACAGCACGTTTTGAGCTTTTAATCTGCGTTTTAACGCGTAAAACAGCATAAAACGACAGAAATTTTATTATTCGTTTTATTAATATTGCGTCTGTTGAACGATTTCAGCTTGATCTAAAATGCTTGAAAATGATTATTTTAGCAAGGAAACAGCAAAAACGTTTGAGCTTTAATCTGCGTTTTTAACGCGTAAAACAGCATAAAAACGACAATTTTTATTATTCGTTTTTTTTTATTAATGTGCTTCTATTTGAACGATTTCAACGATTTAAAAATGCTTGAAAATGCTTATTTTTAGCAAAACAGCACGTTTGCCCGAGCTTTTAATCTGCGTTTTAACGCGTAAAACAACATAAAACGACAGAAATTTTATTATTCGTTTTTATTAATATTGCACGTCTATTTGAACGATTTCAACGATCTAAAATGCTTGAAAATGATTATTTTAGCAAAACAGCACGTTTTGAGCTTTAATCTGCGTTTTAACGCAGTAAAACAACATAAAATGACGGAGTTACATTATTCGTTTTTTTATTAATATTGCTTCTATTTGAACGATTTCAACGATCTAAAATGCTTGAAAATGCTTATTTTAGCAAAACATTACGTTTTGAGCTTTAATCTGCGTTTTAACGCGTAAAACAGCATAAAAACATTGAAATTTTATTATTCGTTTTTATTAATATTGCACGTCTATTTGAACGATTTCAACGATCTAAAAATGCTTGAAAATTATTATTTTAGCAAACAGCACGTTTGAGCTTTAATCTGCGTTTAACGCTAAAACAGCATAAAAACGACGAATTTTTATTATTATTCGTTTTTTTTTTTTATTAATATTGCTTCTATTTGAACGATTTCAACGATCTAAAATGCTTGAAAATGCTTATTTTTTAGCAAAACAGCGCGTTTTGACTTTAATCTGCGTTTTAACGCGTAAACAGCATAAAACGACGAAATTTTTATTATTCGTTTTTTTATTAATATTGCGTCTATTTGAACGATTTCAACGATCTAAAATGCTTGAAAATGATTATTTTAGCAAAACAGCAGGTTTGAGCTTTTAATCTACGTTTTAACGCGTAAAACAGCATAAAACGACGAATTTTTTATTATTCGTTTTTATTAATATTGCTATTTGAACGATTTCAACGATCTAAAAATGCTTGAAAATGCTTATTTTAGCAGCAAAACAGCACGTTTGAGCTTTAATCTGCGTTTTAACGCGTAAAACAACATAAAACGGCAGAATTTTTATTATTCGTTTTTATTAATATTGCGTCTATTTGAACGATTTCAACGATCTAAAATGCTTGAAAATGATTATTTTAGCAAAACACGTTTTGAGCTTTAATCTAACGTTTTTAACGCGTAAAACAGCATAAAACGACGAATTTTTTATTATTCGTTTTTTTTTATTAATATTACTTCTATTTGAACGATTTCAACTTGATCTAAAAATGCTTGAAAATGCTTATTTTAGCAAAACAGCACGTTTTGAGCTTTAATCTGCGTTTTAACGCATTAAAACAGCATAAAACGACGAAATTTTTTATTATTCGTTTTTTATTAATATTGCGTCTATTTGAACGATTTCAACGATCTAAAATGCTTGAAAATGATTATTTTAGCAAAACAGCACGTTTTGAAGGCTTTAATCTGCGTTTAACGCGTAAAACAGCACAAAAACGACGAATTTTTATTATACGTTTTTTTTTTATTAATATTGCTTCTATTTGAACGATTTCAACGATCTAAAATGCTTGAAAATGCTTATTTTAGCAAAACAGCACGTTTTTGAGCTTTAATCTGCGTTTTAACGCGTAAAACGAAACGACAGAGGTACAGTATTTGTTTTTATTAATATTGCGTCTATTTGAACGATTTCAACGATCTAAAATGCTTGAAAATGCTTATTTTAGCAAAACAGCACGTTTGAGCTTTAATCTGCGTTTAACGCGTAAAACAGCATAAAACGACGAATTTTTATTATTCGTTTTTTTTATTAATATTGCACGTCTATTTGAACGATTTCAACGATCTAAAATGCTTGAAAATGATTATTTTAGCAAAACAGCACGTTTTGAGCTAATCTGCGTTTTAACGCGTAAGAGCAATAAAACGACGAATTTTTGATATTCGTTTTTTTATTAATGTGCGTCTATTTGAACGATTTCGAAGCGATCACAAAATGCTTCAAAATGATTATTTTAGCCAGCAAAACAGCACGTTTTGAGCTTTTAATCTGCGTTTTTAACGCGTGAAACAGCATAAAACGACGAATTTTTTATTATTCGTTTTTTATTATGTGCTTATATTTGAACGGTTCAGCGATCACAAAATGCTGAAAATGTATTTTAGCAAAACAGCACGTTTTTGAGCTTTAATCTGCGTTTAACGCGTAAAACAGCATAAAACGACGAATTTTTATTATTCGTTTTATTAATGTACGTCTGTTGAACGATTTCAACGATCACAAAATGCTTGAAATGCTTATTTTAGCAAAACCGCACGTTTGAGCTTTAATCTGCGTTTTAACGCGTAAAACAGCATAAAACGACGAATTTTTTATTATTCGTTTTATTAATATTGCTTCTATTTGAACGATTTCAACGATCTAAAATGCTTGAAAATGCTTATTTTAGCAAAACAGCACGTTTGAGCTTTAATCTACGTTTAACGCGTAAAACAACATAAAACGACGAAATTTTATTATTCGTTTTTTATTAATATTGCGTCTATTTGAACGATTTCAACGATCTAAAGATGGCGAAAATGCTTATTTTAGCAAAACAGCACGTTTTGAGCTTTAATCTACGTTTTAACGCGTAAAACCAGCATAAAACGACGAATTTTTATTATTCGTTTTTTATTAATGTTGCACGTCTATTTGAACGGTTTCCAGCGATCTAAAATGCTTGAAAATGCTTATTTTAGCAAAACAGCACGTTTTGAGAGCTTTAATCTGCGTTTTAACGCTGGCCAAAACAGCATAAAACGACGAAATTTTAATATTCGTTTTTATTAATATTACGTCTATTTGAACGATTCAACTTGATCTAAAATGCTTGAAAATGATTATTTTAGCAAAACAGCACGTTTTGAGCTTTAATCTGCGTTTTTAACGCGTAAAACAGCAAAACGACGAATTTTTATTATTCGTTTTTATTAATATTGCTTCTATTTGAACGATTTCAACGATCTAAAATGCTTGAAAATGCTTATTTTAGCAGAACAGCACGTTTTGAGCTTTAATCTGCGTTTTAACGCGTAAAACAGCATAAAACGACAGAAATTTTTATTATTCATTTTTATTATTATTGCGTCTATTTGAACGGTTTCAACGATCTAAAATGCTTGAAAATGATTATTTTTAGCAAAACAGCACGTTTGAGCTTTTAATCTGCATTTTAACGCGTAAAACAGCATAAAACAACGAATTTTTATTATTCGTTTTTATTAATATTGCTTCTATTTGAACGATTTCAACGATTTAAAATGCTTGAAAATGCTTATTTTAGCACAACAGCACGTTTGAACTTTTAATCTGCGTTTTAACGCGTAAAACAGCTTTATAAAACGACGAAATTTTTAATATTCGTTTTTTTTTTTATTAATATTGCGTCTATTTGAACGATTTCAACGATCACAAAATGCTTGAAAATGATTAATTTAGCAAAACAGCACGTTTGAGCTTTTAATCTGCACGTTTTAACGCGTAAAACAGCATAAAACGACAATTTTTATTATTCGTTTTTATTAATATTGCTTCTATTTGAACGATTTCAACGATTTAAAATGGCAGAAAATGCTTATTTTTAGCAGCACAACAGCACGTTTGAGCTTTAATCTGCGTTTTAACGCGTAAACAGCATAAAACGACGAAATTTTATTATTCGTTTTTTTATTAATATTGCGTCTGTTGAACGATTTCAACGATCACAAAATGCTTGAAAATGATTATTTTAGCAAAACAGCGGGTTTTTTTGAGCTTTAATCTGCGTTTTAACGTAAAACAGCATAAACGACGAAATTTTCTATTCGTTTTTCATTAATATTGCACGTCTATTTGAGACGATTTCGAAAGCGATCACAAAATGCTTAAAATGCTTATTTTAGCAAAACAGCACGTTTACGTTTTGAGCTTTTAATCTGCGTTTTAACGCGTAAAACAGCATAAAACGACGAATTTTTTTATTATTCGTTTTTATTAATATTGCTTTTATTTGAACGATTTCAACGATCTAAAATGCTTGAAAATGCTTATTTTAGCAAAACAACACGTTTTTGAGCTTTAATCTGCGTTTTAACGCGTAAAACAACATAAAACGACGAAATTTTTATTATTCGTTTTTTATTAATATTGCGTCTATTTGAACGATTTCAACGATCTAAAATGCTTGAAAATGCTTATTTTAGCAAAACAGCACGTTTTGAGCTTTAATCTGCGTTTTTGACGCGTAAAACAACATAAAAACGACAATTTACATTATTCGTTTTTTATTAATATTGCGCCTATTTGAACGATTTCAACGATCTAAAATGCTTGAAAATACTTATTTTTAGCAAAACAGCACGTTTTGAGCTTTAATCTGCGTTTTTTAACGCGTAAAACAGCATAAAACGACGAATTTTTTATTATTCGTTTTTTATTAATATTGCTTCTATTTGAACGATTTCCAACGATCTAAAAATGCTTGAAAATGCTTATTTTTAGCAAAACAGCACGTTTTGAGCTTTTAATCTGCACGTTTTAACGCGTAAAACAGCATAAAACGACGGGTACATTATTCGTTTTATTAATATTGCACGTCTATTTGAACAATTTCAACAATCTAAAATGCTTGAAAATGTTATTTTAGCAAAACAGCACGTTTGAGCTTTAATCTGCGTTTTAGCGCGTAAAACAGCATAAAACGACAAATTTTTATCATTCGTTTTTTTTATTAATGTTGAAAACTCTATTTGGCGAACGATTTCAACGATCTAAAATGCTTGAAAATGCTTATTTTTAGCAAAACAGCGTTTGAGCTTTAATCTGCGTTTTAACGCGTAAAACAGCATAAAACGACAGGGAAATTTTTGAATTCGTTTTTATTAATATTGCGTCTATTTGAACGATTCAACGATCTAAAATGCTTAGTACTTATTTTAGCAAAACAGCACGTTTTGAGCAATCTGCGTTTTTAACGCGTAAAACAGCTATAAAACGACAGATTTTATTATTCGTTTTTTATTAATGTGCTTCTATTTGAACGATTTCAACGATCTAAAATGCTTGAAAATGCTTATTTTTAGCAAAACAGCACGTTTGAGCTTTTAATCTGCGTTTTAACGCGTAAAACAGCATAAAACGACGAAATTTTTTATTATTCGTTTTCATTAATATGCACGTCCTATTTGAACGATTTCAACGATCTAAAATGCTTGAAAATGCTTATTTTAGCAAAACAGCACGTTTGAGCTTTTAATCTGCGTTTAACGCGTAAAACAGCATAAAACGACAATTTTTATTATTCGTTTTTTATTAATATTACTTTTATTTGAACGATTTCAACGATCTAAAATGCTTGAAAATGCTTATTTTAGCAAAACAACACGTTTTTGGGCTTTAATCTGCACGTTTAACGCGTAAAACAGCATAAAACGACGAGAATTTTTATTATTCGTTTTTTATTAATATTGCGTCTATTTGAACAATTTCAACGGTCTGAAATAGCGAAATGCTTATTTTAGCAAACAACACGTTTTGAGCTTTTAATCTGCGTTTTAACGCGTAAAACAACATAAAACGACGAAATTTTTATTATTCGTTTTATTAATATTGCACGTCTATTTGAACGATTTCGCGATCTAAAATGCTTGAAAATGCTTATTTTTTTAGCAAAACAGCACGTTTTGAGCTTTAATCTGCGTTTTAACGCGTAAAGAGCAGCATAAAACGACGGGTACATTATTCGTTTTTATTAATATTAGCTATTTGAACGATTTCAACGATATAAAATGCTTGAAAATGATTATTTTCCAGCAAAACAGCGTTTGAGCTTTTAATCTGCGTTTTAACGCGTGGAAACAGCACAAAAACGACGAATTTTTATTATACGTTTTTTTTTATTAATATTTACTTACTCTATTTGAACGATTTCAACGATCTAAAATGCTTGAATATGCTTATTTTAGCAAAACAGCACGTTTGAGCGCAATCTGCGTTTTAACGCGTGTAAAAACACTTAACATAAAACGACGAATTTTTATTATTCGTTTTTTTTTATAAATATTGCGTATATTTGAACGATTTCAACGATCTAAAATGCTTGAAAATGCTTATTTTAGCAAAACAGCACGTTTTGAGCTTTAATCTGCGTTTTGACGCGTAAAACAGCATAAAAACGACGAATTTTTTATTATTCGTTTTATTAATATTGCGCCTATTTGAACGATTTCAACGATCTAAAATGCTTGAAAATGCTTATTTTAGCAAAACAGCACGTTTTGAGCTTTAATCTGCGTTTTAACGCGTAAAACAGCATAAAAACGACGATTTTTATTATTCGTTTTTATTAATATTACTTCTATTTGAACGATTTCAACGATCTAAAATGCTTGAAAATGCTTATTTTAGCAAAACAGCACGTTTGAGCTTTAATCTGCGTTTTAACGCGTAAAACAGCACATAAAAACGACGAATTTTTATTATTCGTTTTTCATTAATATTGCGTCTATTTGAACGATTTCAACGATCTAAAATGCTTGAAAATGCTTTTTTTTAGAAAACAGCACGTTTTGAGCTTAATCTGCGTTTTAACGCGTAAAACAGCATAAAACGACGAATTTTTTATTATTCCGTTTTATTAATATTGCTTTATTTGAACGATTCAACGATAAAAAAGCTTAAATCTTTTTTAAAAACACGTTTGATTTTAACGCGTTTTAACGCTAAAACAGCATAAAACGCAAATTTTTATTATTCGTTTTTTAATTTGCGTCTATTTGAACGATTTCAACGATCTAAAATGCTTGAAATCTTATATTTTAGCAAAACAGCCGTTTTTGAGCTTTAATCTGCGTTTGAGGTAAAACAGCAAAAAAACGACGAATTTTTATTATTCGTTTTATTAATATTGCGCCTATTTGAACGATTTCCAACGATCTAAAATGCTTGAAAATGCTTATTTTAGAAAAAAGCTTTGAGTTAATCTGCGTTTTAACGCGAAAAAGGCATAAAAAACGACGAATTTTTATTTCGTTTTTATTAATTGCTTCTATTTGAACGATATCAACGATCTAAAATGCATGAAAATGCTTATTTTAAAAACAGCACGTTTGAGCTTTAATCTGCGTTTTAACGCGTAAAACACATAAAAACGACGAATTTTTATTATCTTTTTTTATTAATATTGCGTCTATTTTAACGATTTCAACGATCTAAAATGCTTGAAAATGATTATTTTAGAAAAACAGCACTTTTTGAGCTTTAATCTGCGTTTTAACGCGTAAAACAGCATAAAAACGACGAATTTTTATTATTCGTTTTTATTAATATTGCTTCTTTTTGGGAACGTTTTCAACGATCTAAAATGCTTGAAAATGTTTTTTTGAAAAAACACACTTTTTGAGTTTTTAATCGCTTTTTAAACGCGAAAAACAGAAAAAAACGACAAAATTTTTTTATTATTTGTTTTTATTAATATTGCGTCTATTTGAACGTTTCAACGACTAAAATGCTTGAAAATGCTTATTTTAAAAAAAAAGGTTTTGAGTTTAATCTGCTTTAAAACGCGAAAACAGCAAAAAAAACGAAATTTTTTTTATTATTTTTTTTATTAATATTCCCCTTTATTTAAACGTTTTCAACGACAAAAATGGAAAATGTTATTTTGCAAAACACACGGGCAATCTGCGTTTTAACGCGAAAAACAGCATAAAACGACAAAATTTTTATTTTCGTTTTATTAATATTGCCTTTTGAAGATTTCAACAAAAATGTTAAAATGCTTATTTTAAAAAACAGCACTTTTTGGTTTAACGGTTTTAACGCGTAAAACAAAAAAAAAAACGACGTTTTTTTATTATTGTTTTTTTATTTTTTTTATTTGAACGATTTCAACGATCAAAAAATGCGAAAATGTTTTTTAGCAAAACAGCACGTTTTGACTTTAATCGGTTTTTAAGCGAAAACAGCATAAAACGAAAAATTTTTTATTATTTTTTTTATTAATATTGCCTTTTAACGATTTCAACGATCTAAAATGCTTGAAAAGCTTTTTTTTGCAAAACAGCACGTTTTGAGCTTTAATCTGGTTTTAACGCGTAAAACAGCAAAAAAACGACGAATTTTTATTATTCGTTTTTTAATATTCTTATTTGAACGTTTCCAACGATCTTCTTGAAAATGTTTTTTAGCAAAACACACTTTTTGGGTTTTTAACCGCGTTTTAAGCGTAAAAAAAACAAAAAACGAAAAATTTTATTTTTTCGTTTTTTAATATTGCTTCTATTTGAACGATTTCAACGATCTAAAATGCTTGAAAATGCTTATTTTAGCAAAACAGCACGTTTTGAGCTTTAATCTGCGTTTTAACGCGTAAAAAAAAAGCTTTAAAAACGACGAAATTTTTTTTATTCTTTTTTCATTAATATTGCGTCTATTTGAACGTTTTCCCAACGATTAAAATGTTGAAAATGCTTATTTTAGCAAAACAGCGTTTTGAGCTTTTTAATCTGCGCTTTAAGGGAAAAAAACAGATAAAAACGACGAATTTTTTTTATTCGTTTTAAATATTGCTTTTTTTTTTGGGGAACGATTCGAACGATCTAAAAGGGCAAAAATGTTTTATTTTACAAAACAACACGTTTTGAGTTTTAATCTGCGTTTTAACGGGGCCAGCATAAAACGACAAATTTTTTTTATTATTCGTTTTTATTAATTTGCGTTTTATTTGAAGTTTTTCAACGACCAAAAAATTTTTGAAAATGCTTATTTTAGCAAAACAGCACTTTTTGAGTTTTAATCTGCGTTTTGACGGGGTAAAAAAACATAAAACGACAATTTTTTTATTATTATTTTTTATTAATATTGCGCCTATTTGAACAATTTCAACGATTTTAAAGCTTGAAAATGCTTATTTTAGCAAAACAGCACTTTTTTGAGTTTTTTTAATCTGCGTTTAACGCGTAAAACAGCATAAAACGACAAAATTTTTTTATTCGTTTTTATTAATATTGTTTCCCATTTGAACGATTTCAAGGGGATCAAAAAATGCATGAAAATGCTTATTTTAGAAAAAACAGCACGTTTGAGCTTTAATCGGGGTTTTAACGAAAACAGCAAAAAAAGGGACAATTTACTTTCTTTTTTTATTAATATTGGGCCTATTTGAACGGTTTAAACGTTTAAAAAAATGCTTGAAAATGATTATTTTAGAAAAACAGCACGTTTTGAACTTTAATCCGCGTTTTAACGCGTAAAAAAACAAAAAAACGACGTTTTTTTTTTTATTCGTTTTTATTAATATTGCTTCTATTTGAACGATTTAAACGATCTTGCTTGAAAATGCTTTTTTTGGCAAAACAGCACGTTTTGACCCAAATCTGCGTTTTAACGGAAAACAGCATAAAAACGACGAAATTTTTATTTTCTTTTTTTATTAATTTGCGTCTTTTGAAGGGTTTCAACGATCAAAAAATGCTTAAAATTTTTATTTTAGCAAAAAGAAGTTTTGAGTTTTAACTGCGTTTTAAGGGTAAAACAGCACAAATACGAAGAATTTTTATTATACTTTTTTTATTAATATTGCTTCTTTTTGGGAACGATTTCAACGTCAAAATGCTTGAAAATGCTTATTTTAGCAAAACAGCACGTTTTGAGCTTTTAATCTGGTTTTAACGCGTAAAACAGCATAAAACGACAAATTTTTATTATTCGTTTTTATTAATATTGCTTATTTGAACGATTTCAACGATCTAAAATGCTTGAAAATGTTTATTTTAGCAAAACACACGTTTTGAGCTTTTAATCTGCGTTTTAAGCGTAAAACAGCAAAAAAACGACGAATTTTTATTATTCGTTTTTATTAATATTGCTTTATTTGAACGATTTCAACGATCTAAAATGCTTGAAAATGCTTATTTTAGCAAAAAAACACGTTTTGGCTTTAATCTGCGTTTTAACGCGTAAAACAGCATAAAACGACAAAATTTTTATTATTCGTTTTTATTAATATTGCGTCTATTTGAACGGATTTCAACGATCTAAAATGCTTGAAAATGCTTATTTTAGCAAAACAGCACGTTTTGAGCTTTAATCTGCGTTTTAACGCGTAAAACAGATAAAACGACGAATTTTTATTATTCGTTTTTAAATATTGCGCCTATTTGAACGATTTCAACGATCTAAAATGCTTAAAAAATGTTATTTTAGCAAAACAGCACGTTTTGAGCTTTAATCTGCGTTTTAACGCGTAAAACAGCATAAAACGACGAATTTTTTATTCGTTTTATTAATTTTTCGCTATTTGAACGATTTCAACGATCAAAAAATGCTTGAAAATGTTTATTTTAGCAAAACAGCACGTTTTGAGCTTAATCTGCGTTTTAACGCGTAAACAGCATAAAACGACGAATTTTTTATTATTCGTTTTTTTAATATTGCGTCTATTTGAACGATTTCAACGATCTAAAATGCTTGAAAATGCTTATTTTAGCAAAACAGACGTTTTGAGCTTTAATCTGCGTTTTAACGCGTAAAACAGCATAAAACGACGAAATTTTTATTATTCTTTTTTTCTTAATATTGCGTCTATTTGAACGATTTCAACGATCTAAAATGTTGAAAATGCTTATTTAGCAAAACAGCACGTTTTGAGCTTTAATCTGCGTTTTAACGCGTAAAACAGCATAAAAACGAAAAATTTTTATTATTCTTTTTTTCTTAATATTGCGTCTATTTGAACGATTTCAACGATCTAAAATGTTTGAAAATGCTTATTTTAGCAAAACGGCACGTTTTGAGCTTTAATCTGCGTTTTAACGCGTAAAACAGCATAAAACGATGAAATTTTTATTATTCGTTTTTTAATATTGCGTCTATTGAACGATTTCAACGATCTAAAATGCTGAAAATGATTATTTTAAAAACAGCCGTTTTGAGTTTAATCTGCGTTTTAACGCGTAAACAGCATAAAACGACGAAATTTTTAATTCGTTTTTTATTATATTGCGTCTATTTGAACGATTTCAACGATCTAAAATGCTTGAAAATGCTTATTTTTAGCAAAACAGCTTTTGATTTAACGCGTTTTAACGCGTAAAACAGCATAAAAACGACGAATTTTTTATTTTCGTTTTTATTAATATTGCTCATTTGAACGATTTCAACGATCTAAAATGCTTTGAAAATGCTTATTTTAGCAAAAACAGCACGTTTTGAGTTTTAACTGTGTTTTAACGCGTAAAACAGCATTAAACGAGAAATTTTTATTATTCGTTTTCATTAATATTGCGTCTATTTGAACTTTCAACGATCAAAAATGTTTAAAAATGCTATTTTCAAAACAGCACGTTTTGAGCTTTTTTCTGCGTTTTAACCGTAAAACAGCATAAAACGAAAAAATTTTTTATTATTCGTTTTTATTTATTGTTATTTGAACGATTTCAACGATCTAAAATGCTTGAAAATGCTTATTTTGGCAAAACCCCGTTTTGAGCTTTAACCCTGCGTTTTAAGGGAAAAACAGCATAAAACGACGAAATTTTTATTATTCGTTTTTATTAATTTTTTTGAACGATTGCAACGATTGAAATTTGAAAATGCTTATTTTAGCAAAACAGCACGTTTTGAGCTTTTAATCTGCGTTTTAACGCGTAAAACAGCATAAACGACGAATTTTATTATTCGTTTTTATTAATTTTTGCGTCTATTGAACGATTTCAACGTAAAGCTTGAAATTTATTTTAGCAAAACAGCAGTTTTGAGCTTTAATCTGCGTTTTAACGCGAAAACAGCATAAAACGACGAATTTTTATTATTCGTTTTTTTAAATTGCTTTATTTGAACGATTTCAACTCAAAATGCTTGAAATGCTTATTTAGCAAAACAGCTTTTAGAGCTTTAATCTGCGTTTTTAACGCGTAAAACAGCATAAAGACGAATTTTTTTATTCGTTTTATTAATATTCGTCTATTTGAACGATTTCACGATCTACAAATGCGAAAATGCTTATTTTAGCAAAACAGCTCGTTTGGCTTTTATTCTGCAACGTAAACTTTATAAATAACGAAATTTTTTTAAATTTATATTTTTTTATTCGTTTTTGAACGTATTTCGATTAACGATAAAATGCTTGAAAATGCTTAGCAAAACAGCACGTTTTGAGCTTTAATCTGCGTTTTAACGCGTAAAAAGCATAAAACGACGAATTTTATTATTCGTTTTTTTTATTAATATTGCTTCTATTTGAACGATTTCAACGATCTAAAATGCTTGAAAATGCTTATTTTAGCAAAACAGCTCGTTTTGAGCTTTTATTCTGCGTTTAACGCGTAAAACGCTTTATAAAACAGCAAAATTTTATTTATTAAGGTTTATATTTTTGTTAAATCTATTTGAACGATTTCAACGATCTAAAAGCTGAAAATGCTTATTCTAATAGCAAAACAGCACGTTTTGAGCTTTTAATCTGCGTTTTAACGCGTAAAACGCCAACATAAAACGACGAATTTTTATTATTCGTTTTTTATTAATATTGCTTCTATTTGAACGATTTCAACGATCTAAAATGTTTGAAAATGTATTTTAACAAAACAGCACGTTTTGGCGAGGCTTTTAATCTGCGTTTTAACTCGTAAAACAGCATAAACGACGAAGGGTATTTTTTTATTATTCGTTTTTTTATTAATATTGATTTTATTTGAACGATTTCAACGATCTAAAATGCTTGAAAATGCTTATTTTAGCAAAACAGCACGTTTTGAGCTTTAATCTGCGTTTTAACGCGTAAAACAGCATAAAACGACGAAATTTTATTATTCGTTTTTTTATTAATATTGCGTCTATTTGAACGATTGCAACGATCTAAAATGCTTGAAATTTCTTATTTTAGCAAAACAGCACGCTTGAGCTTTTGTCACCACTTTAGCAGCGTAAAACAGCATAAAACGACAGGGGTACATTATTCGTTTTTTATTTTTATTGCGTCTATTTGAACGATTTCAACGATCTAAAAGCGAAAATGCTTATTTTAGCAAAACAGCGGAACGAGGCTTTATTGAAATCTGCGTTACGTTTTTAACGCGTAAAACAGCGCGTAAAACGACGAATTTTTATTATTCGTTTTTATTAATAGTACTTCTATTTGAAGATTTCAGCTTGATTTAAAATGCTTGAGAAATGCTTATTTTTAGCAAACAGCACGATTTGAGCTTTAATCTGCGTTTTAACGCGTAAAACAGCATAAACGACGAAATTTTTATTATTCGTTTTTATTAATATTGCGTCTATTTAGAACGTTTCAACAGTCTAAAATGCTTGAAAATGCTTACATTTTACAGCAAAACAGCACGTTTTTGAGCTTTTAATCTGCGTTTTAACGCGTAAAACATAAAACGACAGAAATTTTTATTATTTGTTTTTTATTAATATTGCGTCTGTTGAACGGTTTCAACGATCTAAAATGCTTTGAAAATGCTTATTTTAGCAAAACAGCACGTTTGAGAGCTTTTAAATATACATTTTAACGCGTAAAACAGCATAAAACGACAATTTTTATTATTCGTTTTATTAATATTGCTTCTATTTGAACGATTTCAACGATCTAAAATGCTTTGAAAATGCTTTATTTTTGCGAAACAGCACGATTTGAGGCGCAATCTGCGTTTTTACAGCGCGTAAAACAGCATAAAAACGACGAAGTACATTATTCGTTTTATTAATATTGCGTCTATTTGAACGATTTCAACGTCAAAATGCCCGAAATGCTTTATTTTAGCAAAACAGCACGTTTGAGCTTTATTCTGCGGAACAGCGCGTAAAACAGCATAAAACGACGAATTTGTTACTTGTGATTTTTTATTAATATTAGCTTTATTTGAACCGTTTCAGCAGATCTAAAATGCTTGAAAATGCTTATTTTAGCCGAAACAGCACGTTTGAGCTTTATTCTGCGTTTTAACGCGTAAAACAGCATAAAACGACGAATTTTTTATTATTCGTTTTTATTAATATTACTTACGTCTATTTGAACGATTTCAACGATCTAAAATGCTTGAAAAATACTTATTTACAGCAAAACAGCACGTTTTGAGCTTTAATCACCGTTTTAACGCGTAAAACAGCATAAAAGGAAGCTTGACGAAATTTTTATTATTCGTTTTTTTTTTTAATGTGCTTCTATTTGAACGATTTCAACGATCTAAAATGGCAAAAATGCTTATTTTAGCAGCAAAACAGCACGTTTTGAGCTTTATTTGCGTTTTTAACGCGTAAAACGAAAGCATAAAAACGACGGGTACGTATTCGTTTTTATTATTAATATTGCGTCTATTTGAACGTTTCAGCAGTCTAAAATGGCGAAAATGCTTGTGCAGCAAAACAGCACGTTTTGAGCTTTTGTTACGCGTTTTAACGGTAAAACAACATAAAAACGACGAAATTTTATTATTTGTTTTTATTTTACATTGCGTCTATTTGAACGTTTCAGCGAATCTAAAAGCAGTAACTGTTTTAGCAAAACAGCACGTTTGAGCTTTAATCTGCGTTTTTAACGCGTAAAACAGCATAAAACGACGAATTTTTTATTATTCGTTTTTATTAATATTGCTTCTATTTGAACGATTTCAAGCGATTTAAAATGCTTGAAAATGCTTATTTTAGCAAAACCTTAGCACGGTTGAAGGCTTTTAATCTGCGTTTTAACGCGTAAAACAGCATAAAACGACGAAATTTTTATTATTCGTTTTATTAATGTGCGTCTATTTGAACGGTTTCAACGATCTAAAATGCTTGAAAATGCTTATTTTAGCAAAACAGCACGTTTGCAGGCTTTATTCTGCGTTTTTAACGCGTAAAACAGCATAAAACGACGAAATTTTTATTATTCGTTTTTATTTTTGTTGTGTGTCTATTTGGGCACGGTTTCAGCGATCAAATGCTTGAAAATTGCGCTTATTTTAGCAGCAAAACAGCACGTTTGAGCTTTAATCTGCGTTTTTAACGCGTAATACAGCATAAAAACGACGGAAGATTTTTATTATTCGTTTTTTTTTTTTTATTAATATTGCTTCTATTTGGAACGATTTCAACGATCTAAAATGCTTGAAAATGCTTATTTTAGCAAAACAGCACGTTTTGAGCTTTTAATCTGCGTTAACGCGTAAAACAGCACTCTAAAAGCAGGCGAGTACTTTATTTATTTCGTTTTTATTAATATTTGCGTCTATTTAGCGAACGATTTCAACGACGATCGAAGTAGCGTAACTTATTTTAGCAAAACAGCGGCACGTTTTGAGCTTTAATCTGCGTTTTAACGCGTAAAACGTATAAACGGCGAATTTTATTGGTTTTTATTAAATATTGCTTCTATTTGAACGATTTCAGCGTCCTAAAATGTTTTGAAAATGCTTATTTTTAAGCAAAACAGCACGTTTTGAGCTTTTTGTGCGTTTTAACGCGTAAAAACAACATAAAACGACTGAAATTTTTATTATTCGTTTTACTATTTTTTATTGCGTCTGTTGGAATGGAGTTTCAACGATCTAAAATGCTTGAAAATGCTTATTTAGCAAACAGCACGTTTTGAGCTTTAATCTGCGTTTTAGCCCAGCGTAAAACAGCATAAAAACAGCGAATTACAGTATTCGTTTTTTTTATTAATATTGCTTCTATTTGAACGATTTCAACGATCTAAAATGCTTGAAAATGCTTATTTTAGCAAACAGCACGTTTTGAGCTTATTCTGCGGATTTTAACGCGTAAAACAGCATAAAACGACGAGGGTACACATTATTCGTTTTTATTTTTATTGTGTCTGTTGAACGATTTCAACGATCTAAAATGCTTGAAATGCTTATTTTAGCAAAACAGCACGTTTTGAGGAAAACTTTGAAATAAGATTTTTAACGCGCGCAATACAGCATAAAACGACGAATTTTTTTATTATTCGTTTTATTAATATTGCTTCTATTTGAACGATTTCTTGATCTAAAATGCTTGAAAATGTATTTTAGCAAAAGCAGCACGTTTTGAGCTTTAATGCGTTTTAACGTAAAGGCAACATAAAAACGACGAGAATTTTTTATTATTTCGTTTTTTTATTAATATTGCGTCTATTTGAACGGTGATTTCAACGATCTAAAATGCTTGAAAATGCTATTTTTAGCAAAAACGAAGCACGTTTTTGAGAGCTTTAATCTGCGTTTTAACGCGTAAAACAGCATAAAACGGCGAATTTTTTTATTATTCGTTTTATTATGTTGCTTCTATTTGAACGATTTGTGATCTAAAATGTTGAAAAATGCTTATTTTAGCAAAACAGCACGTTTGAGCTTTATTCTGCGTTTTAACGCGTAAAACAACATAAAAACGACGAAATTTTTATTATTCGTTTTTTATTTTATTTGCGTCTATTTGAACGATTTCAACGATATAAAATGGCGAAAATGCTTACATTTTACAGCAAAACAGCAAGCGCGTTTTGAGCTTTGTCACGTTTTACGCGCGTAAAACAGCATAAAACGACGAATTTTTTTTATTATTCGTTTTTTATTATGTACTTCTATTTGAAAGGAACGATTTCCAGCGATCTAAATGCTTGAAAATGCTTATTTAGCAAAACAGCACGTTTTTGAGGAGGCTTTTAATCTGCGTTTAACGCGTAAAACGGCGCTTGACGAAATTTTTATTATTCGTTTTATTAAGTATTGCGTCTATTTGAACGATTTCAACGATCACAAAATGCTTACGAAAATGCTTATTTTTAGCAAAACAGCACGTTTTGAGCTTTTAATCACGCGTTTTAACGTGAAGAAGAAACAGCATAAAACGGCGAAGATTTTTATTATTCTCGTTTTTTAAGTAATATTGCTTCTATTTGAAGACGATTTCAACGATCTAAAATGTTTTGCGAAAATGCTTATTTTAGCAAAACAGCACGTTTTGAGTCTGCGTTTTTAACGCGTAAAACAGCATAAAAACGACAGAAATTTTTGTTATTCGTTTTTATTTTTATTTGCGTCTATTTGACGATTTCAACATTAACAAAACCGCTTGAAAATGCTTATTTTAGCAAAAACCAGCACGTTTTTGAGCTTTAATCTGCACGTTTTAACGCGTAAAACAGCTTTAAAACGACGAATTTTTTTACAGTATTCGTTTTTTATTAATATTGCTTCTATTTGAACGATTTCAACGATCTAAAATGCTTGAAAATGCTTATTTTAGCATAGCGAGAAACCGGCACGTTTTGAGCTTTAATCTGCGTTTTAACGCGTAAAACAGCATAAAAACGACGAATTTTTTTATTATTCGTTTTTTATTAATATTGCGTCTATTTGAACGATTTCGTACACGATCCAAAATGCTTGAAAATGCTTTGTTACAGCAAAACAGCACGTTTTGAAGGAGAGCTTTAATCTGCGTTTAGCGTAAAAACAACATAAAACGACGAATTTTTATTATTCGTTTTTTTTTAAAATTCGTATTGCTTCTATTTGAACGATTTCAACGATCTAAAATGCTTGAAAATGCTTATTTTAGCAAAACAGCGCACGTTTTGAGCTTTTATTCGCGCACGTTTTAACGCGTAAAACAGCAAAACGACGAATTTTTTTATTATTAGTTTTTTTTTATTAATATTGCTTCTATTTGAACGATTTCCAGCAGTCTAAAATGCTTGAAAATGCTTATTTTAGCAAAAACAGCACGTTTTGAGCTTTTAATCTGCGTTTTAACGCGTAAAACAGCATAAAAACGACGAATTTTTATTGTTCGTTTTTTATTAATATTTGCGTCTATTTGGAACTGATTTGCAACGTCCTAAAATACTTGAAAAATGCTTATTTTAGCGAAAACAGCACGTTTTGCACGAGAGGCTTTTTAATCTGCGTTTTAACGCGTAAAACAGCATAAAACGGCCGGGGTACTTTATTATTCGTTTTATTAATATTGCTTCTATTTGAACGATTTCAACGATCTAAAATGGCGAAAATGGCGCTTTAGCAAAACAGCACGTTTTGAGCTTTTGTTACCGTTTTTAACGCGTAGAGCGGCTTTATAAAACGACGAAATTTTTATTATTCGTTTTTATTAATATTGCGTCTGTTGAGGCGATTTCAACGCGATCTAAAAATTAGCGAAAAATGCTTATTTTAGCAAACAGCACGTTTGAGCTTTTAATCTGCGTTTTTTTAACGCGTAAAGAGCAAAATGACGAATTTTTATTATTCGTTTTCGTAAACATTTGCTTCTATTTAAACGATTTCAACGATCTAAAATGCTTGAAAATGCTTTACATTTTAGCAGCAAAACAGCACGTTTTGAGGAAGACTTTAATCACCGCGTTTTAACGCGTAAAACAACATAAAACGACGAATTTTTATTATTCGTTTTATTAATATTGCGCGTCTATTTGAATGATTTCAACGATCTAAATGCTTGAAAATGCTTATTTTAGCAAAACAGCACGTTTTGAGCTTTAATCTGCGTTTTAACGCGTAAGCAGCTTATAAAAACGACGAATTTTATTATTCGTTTTTTTTTTTTTTTTAAATATTTAGCTGTTTGAACGATTTCAACGATCTAAAATGCTTGAAAATGCTTATTTTCCGGCAAAACAGCGCGTTTTGAGCTTTAATCTGCGTTTTAACTCGTAAAACGGCATAAAACGACAGAAATTTTATTATTCGTTTTTATTTTTTATTGTGTCTATTTGGGGCGATTTCAACGATCTAAAATGCTTTGAAAATATATTTTAGCAAAACAGCGTTTTGAGCTTTTGATGCGGTTTTAACTTGCGTAATACAACATAAAACGACGAATTTTTATTATTCGTTTTTTTATTAATATTGCTTCTATTTGAACGATTCAACGATCTAAAATGCTTGAAAATGCTTATTTTAGCAAAACAGCACGTTTTGAGCTTTAATCTGCGTTTTAACGCGTGAGCATAAAACGACGAAATTTCTATTATTCGTTTTTATTAATATTGCGTCTGTTGAACGATTTCAACGATCTAAAATGCTTGAAAATGCTTGGTACAGCAAACAGCACGTTTTGAGCTTTTAATCTGCGTTTTAACGCGTAAAACAGCAGCATAAAACGGCGAATTTTTTTATTATTTAGTTTTTTATTAATATTGCTTCTATTTGAACGATTTCAACGATCTAAAATGTTGAAAATGCTTATTTTGGCAAAACAGCACGTTTTGAAGGCTTTATTCTGCGTTTTTTAACGTAAACAGCATAAAAGAGCTTGGCGAATTTTTGTATTCGTTTTTATTAAAATATTGCTTCTATTTGAACGATTTCAACGATCTAAAATGTTTGAAAATGCTTATTTTAGCGGCAAAACAGCACGTTTTGAGGCACATTCTGCGTTTTAGCGCGTAAAAACAGCATAAAACGACGAAATTTTATTATTCGTTTTTTATTTTTGCGTCTATTTGGCGAACGGTGAAAGCGATCTAAAATGTAAGAAAATGCTTATTTTAGCAAAACAGCTTGCGCGTTTTGAGCTTTTAATCTGCGTTTTTAACGCGTAAACAGCATAAAACGGCGAATTTACGACCGGCTGGCGTTTTTTATTAATATTGCTTCTATTTGAACGATTTCAACGATCTAAAATGCTTGAAAATGCTTATTTTAGCAAAACAGCACGTTTTTGAGCTAATCTGCGTTTTTAGCAGCGTAAAACAGCATAAAACGACGAAATTTTTTATTATTCGTTTTTATTAATATTGCGTCTATTTGAACGTTTCAACGATCTAAAATGCTTGAAAATGCTTATTTTAGCAAAACAGCACACGTTTGAGCTTTAATCTGCGTTTTAACGCGTATAAACAGCATAAAAGGGCGAATTTTTATTATTCGTTTTTATTAATATTTAGCTATTTGAGGCGATTTCAACGATCTAAAATGTTTGAAAATGCTTATTTTAGCAAAACAGCACGTTTTTGGTATTCTGCGTTTTAACGCGTAAAACATAAAACGACGAAATTTTTTATTATTCGTTTTTTTATTTTTATTGCGTCTATTTGAACGATTTCAACGATCTAAAATGCTTGAAATGCTTATTTTAGCAGCAAAACAGCACGTTTTGAGCTTTTAATCTGCGGAATTTTAACGCGTAAAACAGCATAAAAACGGCGAATTTTTATTATTCGTTTTTATTAATATTGCTTCTATTTGAACGATTTCAGCGATCTAAAATGCTTGAAAATGCTTATTTTAGCAAAACAGCTTTTACGTTTGGGCTTTATTCTGCGTTTTTAACGCGTAAAACAGCATAAAACGACGAAATTTTTTATTATTCGTTTTTATTTTTATTGTGTCTGTTTGAACGATTTCAACGATCTAAAATGCTTGAAAATGCTTATTTTAGCAAAACAGCACGTTTTGAGCTTTTAATCTGCACGTTTTTAACGCGCGTAATACGACATAAACGACGAATTTTTATTATTCGTTTTTTTATTAATATTTGGCCTACTGTTGAACGATTTCCAACGATCTAAAAAATGCTTGAAAATGCTTATTTTAGCAAAACAGCACGTTTTGAGCTTTAATCTGCGTTTTAACGCGTAAAACAGCATAAAACGACGAAATTTTTTATTATTCGTTTTTATTAATATTGCGTCTATTTGAACGATTTCAACGATCTGATAGCGAAAATGCTTATTTTAGCAAAACGGCACGTTTTGAGCTTTTAATCTGCATTTTAGCGTAAAAACAGCATAAAACGAATTTTTTATTATTCGTTTTTTATTAATATTGCTTGAACGATTTCAACGATCTACAAATGTTTGAAAATGCTTATTTTAGCAAAACAGCACGTTTTGGAAGGCTTTTATTCGCGTTTTAACGCGTGAAGCAGCATAAAACGACGAAATTTTATTATTCGTTTTTATTTTTTTATTGCGTCTATTTGAACGATTTTCAGCGATATAAAATTAGCGAAAATGCTTTATTTTTAGCAAACAGCACGTTTTGAGCTTTTAATCTGCCGTTTTAACGCGTAAAACAACATAAAAACGACAGGTACATTATTCGTTTTTTTATTAATATTTAGCTTCTATTTGAACGGAACCAGCGATCACAAAATTAGCGAAATGCTTATTTTAGCAAAACAGCACGTTTTGAGCTTTTAATCTGCGTTTTAACGCGTAAAACAGCATAAAACGACGAAATTTTTTATTATTCGTTTTTATTAATATTTGCGTCTATTTGAACGATTTCAGCGATACAAAATGCTTGAAAATGCTTATTTTTGTAGCAAAACAGCGCGTTTTGAGCTTTAATCTGCGTTTAACGTGAAAACAGCATAAAAACGGCGAATTTTTTTTATTATTCGTTTTTATTAATATTGCTTCTATTTGAACGATTTCAACGATCTAAAATGTTTGAAAATGCTTATTTTTAGCAAAACAGCACGTTTTTGAGCTTTATTCTGCGTTTTAACGCGTAAACAGCATAAAAACGACGAAATTTTTTATTATTCGTTTTTATTTTTTATTGCGTCTATTTGAACGATTTCAACGACGCAAAATGCTTAGTGCTTATTTTAGCAAAACAGCACGTTTTGGCTTTTAATCCTGCGTTTTAACGCGTAAAACAGCATAAAACGACGAAGATTTTTTTATTATTTCGTTTTTTATTAATATTAGCTTCTATTTGAACGATTTCAACGATCTAAAATGCTTGAAAAATGCTTATTTTAGCAAAACAGCACGTTTTGAGCTTTTAATCGTTTTAACGCGTAAAACAACTAAAAGCGAC
Organism: Dalotia coriaria; assembly: GCF_025399875.1. Taxonomy (NCBI): domain Eukaryota; kingdom Metazoa; phylum Arthropoda; class Insecta; order Coleoptera; family Staphylinidae; genus Dalotia; species Dalotia coriaria. The sequence continues at coordinate 10,602 of NW_027046014.1, read as the reverse complement.
GAATTTTTTATTATTCGTTTTATTAATATTGCGTCTGTTGAACGATTTCAACGATCCAAAATGCTTGAAAATGCTTATTTTAGCAAAACAGCATGTTTTGAGCTTTATTCTGCGTTTTAACGCGTAAAACAGCATAAAACGCGAATTTTTATTATTCGTTTTTATTAATCGTCTATTTGAACGATTTCAACGATCTAAAATGTTGAAAATGCTTGTTTAGCAAAACAGCACGTTTTGAGCTTTAATCTGCGTTTTAACGCGTAAAACAGCATAAAACGACGAATTTTTATTATTCGTTTTTATTAATTATTGCTTCTATTTGAACGATTTCAACGATCTAAAATGCTTGAAAATGCTTATTTTAGCAAAACAGCACGTTTTGAGCTTTAATTCGCGTTTTAACGAAAACAGCATAAAAACGACGAATTTTTTTTTCTTTTTATTAATATTGTTCTATTTGAACGATTTCAACGATCTAAAATGCTTGAAAATGCTTATTTTTGCAAAAAGCACGTTTTGAGTTTTTCTGCGTTTTAATGCTAAAACAGATAAAACGAGAATTTTTTATTATTTTTTTATTAATGCTTCTATTTGAAGATTTCAACGATCTAAAATTTGAAAATGTTATTTTAGCAAAACCATTTGAGCTTTTGCGTTTTAACGCGTAAAAAGCTATAAAACGACGGGTTTTATTTCGTTTTTTATTAATTTGCTTATTTGAAATTTCACGATCTAAAAAGCTGAAAATGCTTATTTTAGCAAAACAGCACGTTTTGAGCTTTTAATCTGCGTTTTAACGTTAAAACAGCATAAACGAGAAATGTTATTTTTTTATAAAGCATTTGAGTTATTTGCGTTTTAACGAAATGCGAAAACGTATTTTTATATCGCCGTTTTAACTTTAATCCTTTTAACGTTAAAACGATAAAAAGCTGAAATTTTTATTATTCTTTTATTAATTTGCGTCTATTTGACGTTTTCAACGATAAAATGCTTAAAAGCTATTTTAGCAAATCAGCACTTTTGAGCTTTATCGTCTATTTTAACGCGTCAAACGACAAAAACTAGAAATTTTTTTACAGTTTTTTTTATTCTCTATTTGAACGTTAAACGCTAAAACGAAAATTCTTATTTTAGCATTAATCAGCACTTTTGAGCTTTTAATCGCGTTTTAACGCGTAAAACAGAAAAACGCTAATTTTTATTAACCGTTTTTTTAATTGCTTTACGCGTATTTGACACGATTTCAGATCTAAAATGCTTGAAAATCTTATTTGCTCAAAACAGACGTTTGAAGACTTTAAATGCTTGTTTTAAGCGTAATTTAGCATAAAAGACGATTTTTTTTATTCGTTTTTATTAATATTGCGTCTATTAAACGAATTTCAACGATCTAAAATGCTTGAAAATTTATTTTGCAAAATCACGATTTAGACTTTAATGCGTTTTAACGCGTAAAACAGCATTAAACGAAATTTTTATTATTCGTTTTTTAATATTAGCTCTATTTGAATCGATTTCATTTCTTAAAATGCTTGAAAATGTTATTTTAGCAAAACAAAGTTTGAGCTTTTATTTGCGTTTAAACGCGTAAGAGCTTAAAACGGTTTTTACGTTATTTTTTTAATTAAATTCTTCTATTTGAATCGATTTCAACGATCTAAAATGCTTGAAAATTGCTTATTTTAATGCAAAACAGCCTTTTTGAGCTTTAATCTACGTTTTAACGCGTTAAACAGTAAAACGACGAATTTTTATTATTCGCTTTTAGCTAATATTGCTTCTCTATTTGAACGATTTCAACGATCTAAAATGCTTGAAAATGCTTATTTTAGCAAAAACAGCACGTTTTGAGCTTTAATATGCGTTTTAACGGCGTAAAACAGCATAAAAACGACGAATTTTTACATTATTCTGCTTTTTATTAATATTGCTTCTATTTGAAAGTTCCATTTCTAACGATCTAAAATGCTTGAAATGCTTGGTTTTAGCAAAAAACAGCACGTTTTGAGCTTTAATCTGCGTGTTTTAACGCGTAAACAGCATAAAAAACGACGAATTTTTATTATTCGTTTTTATTAATACGCGTCTATTTGAACGATTTCAACGGGATCTAAAAATGCTTGAAAATGCTTATTTTAGCAAAACAGCACGTTTTGAGCTTAATCTGCGTTTTAACGCGTAAAAACAGCATAAAAACGACGAATTTTTATTATTCGTTTTATTAATATTGCTTCTATTTGAACGATTTCAACGATCTAAAAAATGCTTGAAAATGCTTATTTTAGCAAAACAGCACGCTTTATTCGTTCTTAACGCGTAAAACAGCATAAAAACGACGAATTTTATTATTCGTTTTTATTAATATTGCGTCTATTTGAACGATTTCAACGATTCAAAATGTTTGAAAATGCTTATTTTACAAAAACAGCACGCTTTGAGTTTTTAATCTGCGTTTTAACGCGTAAACAGCATAAAACGACGAAATTTTTATTATTATTCGTTTTTTTAATATTGTTTCTATTGAACGATTTCAATGATTCAAAAATGCTTGAAAATGCTTATTTTAGCAAAAACAGCACGTTTTGAGTTTAATCTCGTTTTAACGCGTAAAACAGCATAAAACGACGAATTTTTATTATTCGTTTTTTATTAATATTGCGTCTATTTGAACGATTTCAACGATCTAAATGCTTGAAAATGTTATTTGCAAAACAGCACGTTTTGAGCTTTATTCCGTTTTAACGCGTAAAACAGCATAAAAACGACGAAATTCTTATTATTCGCTTTTTATTTTTATTGCGTCTATTTGAACGGATTTCAACGATCTAAAAAGCTTTTGAAATGCTTATTTTAGCAAAAACAGCACGTTTTGAGTTTTAATCTGTGCTTTAACGCGTAAACAGCATAAAAAACGACGAATTTTTATTATTCGTTTTTTATTAATATTGCCGGCCGGAACGATTTCAACGGGATTTAAAATGCTTGAAAATGCTTATTTTAGCAAAAACAGCACGATTTGAGCTTTTAATCTGCGTTTTAACGCGTAAAACAGCATAAAAAACGTGACGAAATTTTTATTATTCGTTTTTATTAATATTGCGTCTATTTGAACGATTTCCAACGATCTAAAATGCTTTGAAAATGCTTATTTTAGCAAAAACAGCACGTTTTGAGTTTTATTCTGCGTTTTAACGCGTAAACAGCATAAAAACGACGAAATTTTATTATTCGTTTTTATTTCTTATTGTGTCTATTTGAACGATTTCAACGATCTAAAATGCTTGAAAATGCTTATTTTAAAGCAAAACAGCACGTTTTGAGTTTTAATCTGCGTTTTAGCGCGTAATACGTTACAAAAACGACCAATTTTATTATTCGTTTTTATTAATACTGTTTCTATTTGAACGATTTCAACGATCTAAAATGCTTGAAAATGTTATTTTAGCAAAACAGCACGTTTTGAGTTTTTGTCTGCGTTTAACGCGTAAACAGCATAAAAACGACGAAATTTTTATTATTCGTTTTTATTAATATTGCCTATTTGAACGATTCCAACGATCTAAAATGCTTGAAAATGCTTATTTTAGCAAAACAGCACGTTTTGAGTTTTAATCTGCGTTTTAACGCGTAAAAGAGCATAAAACGGCGCAATTTTTTATTATTCGTTTTTATTAATATTGCTTCTATTTGAACGATTTCAACGATCTAAAATGCTTGAAAATGCTATTTTAGCAAAACAGCACGTTTTGAGCTTTAATCTGCGTTTTAACGCGTAAAACAGCATAAACGACGAATTTTTATTATTCGTTTTTATTAATATTGCTTCTATTTGAACGATTTCAACGATCTAAAATGCTTGAAAATGCTTATTTTACAAAACAGCAGTTTTGAGCTTAATCTGCGTTTTAATCGTAAAACGCATAAAACGACGGATTTTTATTATTCTTTTATTAATTTGCTTCTATTTGAACGATTTAACGATCTAAAATGCTTGAAAATGCTATTTTAGCAAAACAGCACGTTTTAGCTTTAATCTGCGTTTTAACGGTAAACAGCAAAAACGACGAATTTTTTTAATCGTTTAGTTATTGCGTCTATTGAACGATTCAACGATCAAATGTTTGAAAATGCTTATTTTAGCAAAACAGATTTGAGCTTTAATCTGCGTTTGCGAAAACCAAAACGCAATTTATTATTCGTTTTTAATTGCTCTTTGAACGATTTCAACGATCAAATGCGAAAACATTTTAGAAAACAGCGTTTGTTTATCGCGTTTTAGCGTAACACAAAGCGTTTTATTATTCGTTTTTTATTAATATTGCTCTATTTGACGTTTCAACGATCTAAAATGCTTGAAAATGCTTATTTTAGCAAAACAGCACGTTTGAGCTTATCTCGTTTTAACGCGTAAACACATAAACGCGATTTTATTATTCGTTTTTATTAATATTTGCTCTATTTGAACGTTTCAACGATCTAAAATGCGAAAATGCTTATTTTAGCAAAACAGCCGTTTTGAGTTTTAATCTGCGTTTTAACGCGTAAAACAGCATAAAACGACGGAATTTTTAATCGTTTTTATTAATATGCGTCTATTTGAACATTTCAACGATCTAAAATGCTTGAAAATGCTTATTTTAGCAAAACGCACGTTTTGAGCTTTTAATGCGTTTTAACGCGTAAAACAGCATAAAAACGACAATTTTTATTATTCGTTTTATTAATATTGCTCTATTTGAACGATTTCACGATCTAAATGCTTAAATGCTTATTTTAGCAAAACAACTTTTGAGCTTTTAATCTGCGTTTTAACGCGTAAAACAGCATCGGAAAATTTTTATTATTCGTTTTTTTATATTGCGTCTATTTGAACGATTTCAACGATCTAAAATGCTTGAAAATGCTTATTTTCAGCAAAACAGCACGTTTTGAGCTTTAATCTGCGTTTTAACGCGTAAAACAGCATAAAACGACGAATTTTTATTATTCGTTTTTTATTAATATTGCGTCTATTTGAACGATTTCAACGATCTAAAATGCTTGAAAATGCTTATTTTAGCAAAACAGCACGTTTGAGCTTTAATCTGCGTTTTAAACGCGTAAAACAGCATAAAACGACAAAATTTTTTATTATTCGTTTTTTTTATATTGCTTCTATTTGAACGATTTCAACGATCTAAAATGCTGAAAATGCTTATTTTAAAAACAGCACGTTTTGAGCTTTTAATCTGCGTTTTAACGCGTAAACAGCATAAAACGACGAATTTTATTATTCGTTTTTATTAATATTGCTTCTATTTGAACGATTTCAACGATCTAAAATGCTTGAAAATGCTTATTTTAGCAAAACAGCACGTTTTGAGCTTTAATCTGCGTTTTAACGCGTAAACAGCATAAAACGACGAAATTTTTATTATTCGTTTTTTATTATATTCTCTATTTGAACGATTTCCATTAAAAGTTAAAATGCTTATTTTAGCAAAACAGCACGTTTGAGCTTTAATCTGCGTTTAACGCGTAAAACAGCATAAAACGAGAATTTTATTCGTTTTTTTTTAATTGCTCTATTTGAACGTTCAACGATCAAATGCTTGAAAATGCTTATTTGAAAACAGCGCGTTTGGGCTTAATCTGCGTTTTAACGCGTAAAACAGCAAAACAGATTTTTTATTCGTTTTTATTAATTTACTCTTTGAACGATTTCAACGATCTAAAATGCTTGAAAATCTTATTTTAGCAAAACAGCACGTTTTGAGCTTTAATCGCGTTTTAGCGCGTAATCACAAAAAAAAACGACCAATTTTTTTTATTATTCTTTTTTTTATTAATATTGCTTTATTTGAACGATTTCAACGATCTAAAATGCTTGAAAATGCTTATTTTAAAAAAAAGCACGTTTTGAGCTTTAATCTGCTTTTTTAACGCGAAAAACACATAAAACGACGAAATTTTTTATTACTTTTTTTTATTAATATTGCGTCTATTTGGTTTTCAACGATCAAAAATGCAAAAATGCTTTTTTTAGCAAAACACCCGTTTTAAAGGTTTTTCTACGTTTTAACGCGTAAAAGAGCATAAAAGGGGGTTTTTTAATTATTCGTTTTTAAAATTTTTCTTCTATTTGAACGATTTCAACGATCAAAAAAGCGAAAATGCTTATTTTAGCAAAACAGCACGTTTTGAGTTTTTATTCGGCTTTTTAACGCGTAAAACACAAAAAAACGACGAATTTTTATTATTCTTTTTTTTTATTGGCCTATTTGAACGATTTCAACGATCTAAAATGCTTGAAAATCTTATTTTAGCAAAACAGCACTTTTTTGAGCTTTATTCGGCGAACGCAAAACACATAAAACAACGAATTTATTATTCTTTTTTTTAAATTTTTGCTTCTATTTGAACGTTTTCCCAACGATCAAAATGCTTGAAAATGCTTTTTTTAGCAAAACAGCACTTTTTAGCTTTATTCTGCGTTTTAACGCGTAAAACAGCAAAAAAACGACAAATTTTTTTTATTATTCGTTTTTAAAATATTGCTTCTATTTGAACGATTTAAAGATCTAAAATGCGAAAATGCTTATTTTAGAAAAAAGCACGTTTTGAGTTTTTAATTTGCGTTTTAATGCGTAAAACATCAAAAAAGGACGAATTTTTATTATTCGTTTTTATTAATATTGCTTCTATTTGAACATTTAAACGATCTAAAATGCTTGAAAATGCTTATTTTAACGAAACAGCACGTTTGAGCTTTAATCTGCTTTTTTAACTCGTAAAACGCATAAAACGACGAATTTTTTTATTCGTTTTATTAATTTGCTTCTTTTGAACGATTTCACGATCTAAAATGCTTGAAAAATGTTATTTTAGAAAAAAGCACTTTTTTGAGCTTTAATCTGCGTTTTAACGCGTAAAACAGATAAAAAACGACAATTTTTATTATTCTTTTTTATTAATTTTGCGTCTATTTGAACGATTTCAACGATCTAAAATGCTTGAAAATGCTTATTTTAGCAAAACAGCACGTTTTGAGTTTTTAATCTGCGTTTTAAGCGTAAAACACTTAAAAACGACTTTTTATTATTCGTTTTTTTAAATAGCTTCTTTTGAACGATTTAAACGATCAAAAATGCGAAAATGCTTATTTTAGCAAAACGCACTTTTTGAGTTTTATTCTGCGTTTTAACGCGTAAAAAAATAAAAACGACAAAAATTTTATTATTCTTTTTTTATTAATATTGCGCATTTGAGCGATTTCACAATCTAAAATGCGAAAATCTTATTTTAGAAAAACAGCACGTTTTATTTAATCTGCTTTTTTAACGCGTAATCACAAAAAAACGACTTTTTTTTATTATTCGATTAATATTGTTCTATTTGAACGATTTCAACGATCAAAAATGCGAAAATACTTATTTTAGCAAAAACAGCACGTTTTGAGCTTTAATCGCTTTTTTAACGGAAACAGAAAAAAAACGCCCAAATTTTTTTATTATTCGTTTTTTTAATATTGTTCTATTGAACGATTTCAACGATCTAAAATGCAAAAATGCTTATTTTAGCAAAAACAGCACGTTTTGAGTTTTTAATCTGCGTTTTAACGCGTAAAACAGCAAAACGCGTTTTTATTATTCTTTTTTATTAATTTCGTCTATTTGAACGTTTCAACGATCAAAAATGCTTAAAAAGTTATTTTAGCAAAACAGCACGTTTTGAGTTTTAATCGCGTTTTAACGCGAAAACAGCATAAAACGGCGATTTTTTATTATTTTTTTTAAATATTGCTTCTATTTGAACGATTTCAACGTCTAAAATGCTTGAAAATGCTTTTTTTTAGCAAAACAGCCGTTTTGAGCTTTATTCTGCGTTTTAACGCGTAAAACAGCATAAAACGACGAAATTTTTTTAAACGTTTTTTTTTTTTGGCGTCTTTTGAACGTTTTCCCACGATCTAAAATGCGAAAATGTTTTTTTTAAAAAACAGCACTTTTTGGGGTTTTAATCTGCGTTTTCGCGAAAAACACATAAAACGACGAATTTTTTTATTATTCGTTTTTATTAATATTGTTTTTTTGAACGATTTCAACGATCTAAAATGCTTG
>NW_027046013.1:0-36926 GCF_025399875.1 Dalotia coriaria | reverse complement strand
TTTCAAGCATTTTTGAATCGTTGAAATCGTTCAAATAGATACCAATATTAAAACGAATAATAAAAAGGGAATTTCCGATGATGCGTTTTATGCTGTTTACGCGTTAAACGCAGATTAGAAGCTCGCAAACGTGCTGTTTTGCTTTAAAAATAAAGCATTTTCAGCATTTTAGATCGTTGAAATCGTTCAAATTGAAGAAATATTAATAAAACGAATAATAAAAATTCGTTGTTTTATATGTTTTTACGCGTTAAAACGCAGATTAAAACCAAAATGTGCCATTTTGCTAAAATAATCATTTTCGGCGGTACCCAGATCGTTGAAATCGTTCCGTCAGGCCCGCAATAATGGCAAAAACGAATAATAAAAATTTCGTGAACTTTTATGCTGTTTTACGCGGGTACGCAGATTAAAAGCTCAAAACGTGCGCATTTTGCTGAAATAATCATTTTCGAAAAGCTTATTTTAGATCGTTGCGAAATCGTTCAAATAGACGCAATATTAATAAAAACGAATAATAAAAAATTTCGTCGTTTTTATGCTGCGCGTTAACCGTTAAAGCCTCGAAACGTGCTGTTTTTGCTAAAATAATCATTTTCAAGCATTTAGATCGTTGAAATCCCGTTCAATGCGCAATATTGGCAAAACGGCGTCGCCGTGGTGTTTTTATGCTGTTTTACGCGTTGGCGCAGATTAAACGAAGCGTTTTCAAGGCTGGCAAAGCGACAGATCGTTAGCGAAGTCGTTCCGGTGATATTAGTAAAACGAATAATAAAAATTCGTTCTTTTTATGCTGTTTTACGCGTTAAAACGCAGATTAAAGCTCAAAATGTGCTGTTGTTTGCTAAAATAATCATTTTTCAAGCATTTTAGATCGTTGATATAATTTCCAGGCCGGGCACTTAATAACTTCGGCGAAAGCGTTAATAAAGAACGCAGTGGTTTTACGCGTTAAAACACGTTCGCTCAAACGTGCTGTTTGCTAAACAAGCATTTCAAGCGGTGCGTTAAGTCGTTCAGGCCAGAAGAAACGGTAATAAAACGAATAATAAAAATTCGTCGTTTTTACGCCGCGCGTTAAAACGCAGATTAAAAGCTCAAAACGATGCTGTTTGGTAAATAATCATTTTCAAGCATTTTATATCGTTGGAAATCGTTTAATTTCAAATAGACGCAATATTAATAAAGGCTTAAGAATAAATAAAAATTTCGTCGTTTTTATGCTGTTTTACGCGTTAAAACGCAGATTAAAACTCAAAACATTGCTGTTTTGCTGAAATAATAATTTTCAAGCATTTTAGATCACGTTTAAAATCGTTCAAATAGACGCAATATTAATAAAACGAATAATAAAAATATCGTCGGTTTTTATACTGTTTTACGCGTTAAAACGCGATTAAACTCGCGGTACGCTTTGCGCAAAATAATCATTTTCAGCACTTTAGATCGCATTTAGAAATCGTTCAAGCGGGCGCAATAATAATAAAAACAGATAATAATAAAAATTTTACCGTCATTTTTTATGCTGTTTTACGCGTTAAAACGCAGATTAAAGAAACTCAAAACGTGCTGTTTTGCTAAATAAAAGCATTTTCAAGCGTACAGATCGTTGAAATCGTTCAAATAGAACAATATTAATAAAACGAATAATAAAAATTCGTCGTTTTATGCTGTTTTGCGTTAAAACGCAGATTAAAAGCTCAAAACGTAGCAATTTTGCGCAAAGGCGTAAGCATTAAACTGGCTACGGATGCGTTTAAAATCGTTCAAAATAGACGCGGCCATTGGCGAAACGAATAATAAAAATTACGTGGTTTTATGCCATTTTACGCGTTAGGCAGATTAAGCTCAAAACGTGCGCATTTTGCTAAAATAATCATTTTTCAAACACTTTAGATCGTTGAAGTCGTTCAAATAGACGCAGTAATAAAACAGATAATAAAAATTCGTCGTTTTGTATGTTTTGCGCGTTTAAACGCAGATTAAAGCGCAAAACATTAACATTTTGCTGAAATAAACATTTTCAGCGTTTTTAGATCACGTTGGAAATCGTTCAAATAAACAATAGCTATTAAAACCGAATAATAAAAATTCAGTGTTTTGTAAGCGCGTTAAAACGAGATTAAGCTCAAAACATTGCTGTTTGTACGAATAAATCGAACAAGCATTTTAGATTGTTGAAATCGTTCCAATTCGAAACGGCAATAAAACGAATAGCAAAAGTGCGTCGTTTTATGCTGTTTGCGCGTTAAAGGCACAGTTGAAACTTTCGAAAAACGTGCTGCGCTGCGTCATTTTAAACATTTTAGTGGGCGAAGTCGTTCAAATGGAACGCAATAATAATGAAGCGAATAATAAAATTTCGTCGTTTTGTGCTGTTTGCGCTTAAAACGCGAGATTAAAACTCAAAACGTGCTGTTTTGCTAAAATAAACGTTTTCAAGCATTTTGATCCGTTGAAATCGTTCAAATAGAGCAATGGTAATAAAACAGATAATAAAAGTTAAATCACGTTTTTATGTGCTGCTGTTTACATACGTTAAAACGCAGATTAAAACTCGAAACTGACGCTGTTTTGCTAAAATAATCATATACAAGCATTTAGATGGGTGAAATCCGTTCCAGAATAAGACGCGTATTAATAAAAACAGATAATAAAAAATTTCGTCCCCTTTATGCTGTTTACGCCGTTAAACACAGATTAAAACTCTAAACGTACTATTTTACCAAGCATTTTCAAAACACATTTAGATCGTTGAAATCAATTCAAATAGAACAATATTAATAAAAATGAATAATAAAAATTCGTCGTTTTATGCTTGTTTTACGCGTTAAAACGCAGATTAGAAACTCAGGCATTAACATTTTCGAGTAATAAATTTTGGCATTTTAGATTTATTTGAAATCGTTCCGAATAGACATAATCATTAATAAAGCGAATGACAAAAAATTCATTAGTTTTTGTGCTGTTTTACGCGTTAAAGAGCGCAGTTAAAGAGCTCAAAGCAGTACTGTTTTGCTTAAAAATAAGCATTTTAAGCACATTTTGAATCCGTTGAAATCGTTCAAATAGAAACTTAATATTAATAAAAAGCAAATAATAAAATTCGTCGTTTTATGCTGTTATACATGATTAAAGCGCAGATTAAAAGCTCAAAGCGATGCTGTACTAAAATAATCATTTTCAAAGCATTTTGTGATCCGTTTCAAAATCGTTCAAAATAGACGCAATAGTAATAAACGAATAATAAATTTCGTCGTTTTGGCAATAACGACGCGTTGAAGCATAGTTAAATAAAACGTGCTGTTTGCTAAAATAAGCATTCCAAAGCATTTTAGATCGATTTGAAATCCCGTTCAAATAGACGCAATATTAATAAAAACGAATAATAAAAAATTCGTCGTTTTATGCTGTTTACGCGTTAAAACGCAGATTAAAACTCTAAAACCGGTAACTTTCGCGATAATCATTTTCAAGCACTTTAGATCGTTAGGAATCGTTCAAATAGACGCAATATTAATAAAACGAATAATAAAAAATTCGTCGTTTTATGCTGTTTTGCGTTAAAACATGAATTAAAGCTCAAAACATTAACTGTTTTGCTAAAATAAACATTTTCAAGCGTGCAGATCGCGATCGTTAAAATAGAGCGTATTGTTAAAACGAATAATAAAATTCAGTCGTTTTTTTAGCGCATTTTGCGGTGAAACGCAGATTAAAGCTCAAACGATGCTGTTTTGCTAAAATAATTTCAGAAACATTTTGATTGTTTAGTAATTGAGCCAGAGCAATATTAATAAAACGAATAATAAAAATTCGTCGTTTTATGCTGTTTTACGCGTTAAAACGCAGATTGAAACTCAAAACGTGCTGTTTTTGCGCAAAAGATGTTGCCAAGCATTTTAGATCGTTGAAGTCGTTCTGGAAAATAGACGCAATAATAATAAAAACGAATAATAAAAATTTAAATCGTTTTATGCTGTTTAAACGTTAAAACGCAGATTAGAGCTCAAACGTGCTTGTTTTGCTTTAAAATATAAACTTATTTTCAAGCATTTTAGATCGTTGAAATCGTTCAAATAGAAGCAATATTAATAAGCAGATAATAAAAATTCGTCAGAATTTTATGCTGTTTTGCAGCGTAAGGCGCAGATTAAAGCTCAAGACGTGCTGGCTTTTGCTGAAATAATCATATGCAAGCATTTTTAGATCGTTGAAATCGTTCAAATAGACGCGCAATATTATTAAAAACGAATAATAAAAATTTTCGTCCTTTTTATTGCTGTTTTTGCGCGTTAAAACACCGTTGGCTCAAAACGTGCTGTTTGCAAAAATAAAACATTTTTCAAGCGGTACCAGATCGTTGGAAATCGATTTCAAATAGGAAGCAATATTAATAAAACGAATAATAAAATTGGCGTCGTTTTATGCTGTTTTACGCGTTAAAACGCAGATTAAAGCTCAAACGTGCTGTTTTGCTAAAGGTAATCATTTTATAAAGCATTTTAGATTGTTGAAATCGTTCAGGCGAAACAATATTAATAAAAACGAATGGCCGAAAATTCGTCTACGTTTTTAGCGGTAGAAACGCAGATTAAAACTCAAAACGTGCTGTTTTGCTAAAAATGACATTTTAAGCATTTTGAATCGTAAAATCGTTCAGAAATGAAGCAATATTATTAAAACTGAATAATAAATTCAAATGTTTTATGCTGTTGTACGCGCGTTAAAACGCAGATTAAAACTCAAAAACGTGCGCTTTTGCTAAAATAGTCATTTTCAAGCGAACTTTAGATCGTTGAAATCGTTCCGGCGGGCGCGAAATATTAATAAAAACGAATAAAATAAAAATTTCGTAAGCATGTATTTTGCGTTAAAACGCAGATTAAAACTCAAAACGTGCTGTTTGCTGAAATAACATTTCCAAGCATTTTTAGATCGTTGAAATTGTTCAAATAGACGCAATAATGGCAAAACGAATAATAAAAATTCGTCGTCGTTTTTATGTGCTGTTTTTCGCGTTTAAAGCGCAGATTAAGCTCAAAGCGTACTGTTTAAAATAATCATTTTCAGCGTTTACAGATGTTGAAGTCGTTTAAAATAGACCGCAATAATGGCAAAAGCGTAATAAAATTTTGATCGATTTTTGCTGTTTTACTGATGCGCTGCAAATTAAAATCAAAACGTGCTGGTAAACATTTTTAAGCATTTTAGATCGTTGAAATCGTTCAAATTGAAGAAGTATTAATAAAAACGAATAATAAAAATTCGTTGTTTTATGCTGTTTTACGCGTTAAAACGCAGATTAAAGCTCAAAATGTGCTGTTTTGCTAAAATAATCATTTTTTCAGGCAAGTCAGTAGAAATCCCGTTTTTCCAGCCAGACGCAATATTAATAAAGAAACGGAATAATACAAAATTTCGCCGTTTTATGCTGTTTTACGCGTTAAACGCAGATTAAAGCTCAAAACGTGCTGTTTTGCTAAAATAATGTTTCAGCTTCCATTTAGATCGTTAAATCCGTTCCAAATAGACGCAATATTAATAAAACGGAATAATAAAATTCGTGAACATAACGCCGTGCCGCGTTAAAACGCAGATTCAACTCAAAAACGCTGTTTTAACACAAAATAATCATTTCAGCATTTTAGATCGTTGAAATCGTTCAAATAGACGCGTGGCTAAAACGAATAATAAAAATTTTCGTCAGTTTTGCTGCTGTTTTACGCGGGTGAAAGCCGTTAAAGCTCAGAAACGTGCTGTTTTGCTAAAATAAACATTTTCAAGCATTTAGATCGGTCGTTCAAATAGGCGCAATATTATTAAAACGAAGATAATAAAAATTCGTCGTTTTATTAACATTTTACGCGTTAAACCGCGTTGAAGGCTCAAGAGCGTGCTGTTTGCTTTCAAAATAATCATTTTCGAAGAGCACACTTTAGATCGTTGGAAATCATTTCAAATGAACGCAATATTAATAAAACGAATAATAAAAATTCGTCTGGAATTTTTGTGCTGTTTTACGCGTTAAAACGCGAAGTTAAAGGCTCAAAACGTGCTGTTTGCTAAATAAACTTTGTTTTCAAACATTTAAGATCGTTGAAATCGTTCAAATGAAGCAATAATGATAAAAAACGAATGGCCAAAATTCGTCGTTTTATGCTGTTTTGCACTACGTTTAAAGAAACGCTTAGATTGGCTAAAACGTGCTGTTTTGCTAAAATTGTCATTTTCAAAGCATTTTGAATTGTTGAAATCGTTCAAATAGAAGCAATATTAGTAAAACGAATAGCGAAGTTAAATCGTTTACATTACGCGTTAAACGCGAATTGAAAAACTCAAAACATTAACATTTTGCTAAAAAAATCATTTTCAAGCATTTTTAGATCGTTGAAGTCACGTTTGAAATCGGGCGCGGCGTAATAAAAACGAATAATAAAAATTTCTACGTCCACGTTTTATGCTGTTTACGCGTTAAAACGGGTTAGGCTCCGCGAAAACGTTAACGTTTTGCTAAAATAAGCATTTTCAGAAAATTTTAGATCGTTGAAATCAGACAAATAGAAAACAATATTAATAAAACGAATAATTTCGTGTTTACATGTACTGTTTACGCGTTTAAAGCGATTAAAACTCACGATACTGTTTTGCTAAAATAATCATATACAAGCATTTTGAATCGTTGAAATCGTTCCAGATAGACGCAGTAGTAATGGAAGCAGATAGTAAAAAATTTCGTCCTTTTTTTGTGCTGTTTTACGCGTTAAAACGCAGATTAAAACTCAAAACATTGTGTTTTGCAAAATAAGCATTTTCAAGCATTTTTAGATCGTTGAAATCGTTCAAATAAAACCGGCCAATAAAACGGAGATAATAAAATTCTCGTCACGTTTTTGGCCACTGTTTGCGCGTTAAAACACGGTTAAAACTCAAAACGACACTGTTTGCTAAAATAATCATTTTTTAAGCATTTTAGATTGTTGAAATCGTTCAAATAGACGCAATATTAATAAAAACGAATAATAAAAAATTCGTCGTTTTTATGCTGTTTACGCGTTAAAACGCAGATTAAAGCTCAAAACGATGCTGTTTTGCTAAAATAATGTTCAAGCATTTTAGATCGTTAAATCGTTCAGAAATAGACAATAGTATTAATAAAACAGGTAATAAAATTTCGTCGTTTTTATGCTGTTTTTGCGAAACGCAGATTAAAGCTCAAAACGTGCTGTTTTGTTAAAATAAGCGATACAGCATTTTTAGATCGTTGAAATCGTTAAATGAAATATTAATAAAACGAATAAAATAAAATTCACGTTGTTTAACAATTTTACGCGTTAAAACGCAGATTAAAGCTCAAATGTGCTGTTTTGCTGAAATCATTTTCGAAGCATTTTAGATCGTTTGGAAATCGTTCAAATGGTACCAATATTAATAAAAACAGATGTAAAAAATTTCGTCGTTTTTGCTGTATTTTTACGCGTTAAAACGCAGATTAAAATAAAATGCTGTTTGCAACAAATGCGCTTATTTTAAGCATTTTAGATCATTGAAATCGTTCAAATAGAAGCCATATTAATAAAAACGGAATAATAAAAATTCGTCGTTTTTATGCTGTAATACGCGTTAAAACGCGAATTAAAAGCGCAAAACGTGCTGTTGAAATCGATTCAAATGGGCGCAATATTAATAAAAACGAATAATAATAAAGAATTTCGTCGTTTTTATGCTGTTTACGCGGGTGAAACGCAGATTAGAAACTCAAAGGTGCTGTTTTGCTAAAATAAGCGGCGTACAGATCGTTGAAATCGTTCAAATAAAAGCAATATTAAAAAAAACAAATAATAAAAATTCGTCGTTTTATGTTTTTACGCGTTAAAACGCAGTTTAAAAACTCAAAACGTGCTGTTTTGCAAAAATTTAAAGCTTTTTTCAAGCATTTTAGATCGTTGAAATCTTTTCAAATAGACGCAATAAAAAAAAAAAACGAAAAAAAAATTTCGTCTTTTTTATGCTGTTTTCCTTTAAAAACCCAAGAATAAAGCTCAAAACGTGCTTTTTTCTAAAATAAGCATTTTCAAGCATTTTAGACCCTTTGGGAAATCGTTAAAATAGAAGCAATATTAATAAAAACGAATAAAAAAAAATTTCGTCTTTTTATGCTGTTTTGGGTTTAAAACGCAGAAAAAACCCAAAACGTGCTTTTTTGCTAAAATAACCCATTTTAAAGCATTTTAGATCGTTGAAGTCGTTCAAATAGACGCAATATTAATAAAACGAATAAAAAAAATTTCGTCGCTTTTTGCTTTTTTCGCGTTAAAACGCAGATTAAAACTCAAAACTTCTTTTTTGCTAAAAAAGCTTTTTCAAGCTTTTTTAGATCGTTGAAATCGTTAAAAATGGAAAAAATTTTTAAAAAAAACGAATAAAAAAAAATTCGTCTTTTTTTATGCTGTTTTACGCTTTAAAAACCGTTAAAAAACTCAAAACGTGCTGTATTGCTAAAAAAAGCTTTTTCCAAAGCTTTTTAGATTTTTGGAAATCTTTTCAAATAGGCAATAAAAAAAACGGAAAAAAAATTTCGTCTTTTTTATGCTGTTTTAGGGGAAAAACGCAGAAAAAAAGCTCAAAACGGGGCTGTTTTCCCAAAAAAGCATTTTCAAGCATTTTAGATCGTTGAAATCGTTCAAATAGACGCAATAAAAAAAAACGAATAAAAAAAATTTCGTTTTTAGGCTTTTTTACGCGTTCGGAAAAGCTCAAATCTTGCTTTTTTTGCTAAAAAATAAAGCATTTTTAAATCGTTGAAGTCGTTCAAATAAACAATATTAATAAAAACGAATAATAAAAAATTCGTCGTTTTATGCTGTTTTCGCTTTAAAAAGCGGGGTTAAAGCTCAAAACGTGCTGTTTTTTGCTAAAATAAGCTTTTTCAACCCAGATCGTTGAAATCGTTCAAATAGACGCAATAAAAAAAAAAACGAAAAAAAAATTTCGTCTTTTTTATGTTTGTTTTACGCTTTAAAAACCCGGGAAAAAAAGCTAAAAAGCGTGCTGTTTTGCTAAAAAAAAGCATTTTCAAGCTTTTTTAAGATCGTTGAAATCGTTCAAATAGCCCAAAAATATTAATAAAAAGGGAATAATAAAAAAATTCGTGGGTTTTTTTCTTTTTACGCGTTAAAACGCAGATTAAAGCTCAAAACGTGCTTTTTTTTGCTAAAATAAGCTTTTTTCAAGCATTTTAGATCGTTGAAAATCGTTCAAATAGAAGCAATTTTAAAAAAAAAAACGAATAATAAAAATTTCGTCTTTTTTTAATGCTGTTTTTCCGCGTTAAAAAACGCAAGATTAAAAAAATTTCTTTTTTTGCTAAAAAAAACATTTTAAAAAGCTTTTTTAGGTCTTTTGAAATCGTTTAAATAGAAGCAATATTAATAAAAACGAATAAAAAAAATTTGTTTTTTTATGCTTTTTTTACGCGTTAAACGCAGTTTAAAAAACTAAAAAACGTGCTTTTTTTGTTTTAAAATAAACTTTTTTCAAGCATTTTAATCGTTGAAATCGTTCAAATAGCGCAATATTAAAAAAAACAATAATAAAAATTCGTCGTTTTTATGGAACGGGGTTAAAAAAGCGGATTAAACTAAAAAAACGTGCTGGCAAAAAAAAATTTTTCCCAAGCTTTTTTAGATCGTTGAAATCTTTCCCAAATAGAATCAATATTAAAAAAAAACGAATAATAAAAATTCGTCTTTTTTTATGTTTTGTTTACGGTTAAAAGGGGGGGAAAAATCAAAACGTGCTGTCTTTTTTTAAAATAAGCTTTTTCAAAAGCTTTTTTAGTCGTTGAAATCGTTCAAATAGAAGCAATATTAATAAAAACAAACAAAAAAAAATTCGCCGTTTTTTGCTTTTTTTACGCGGCAGATTAAAGCTCAAAACGTGCTTTTTTTGCTAAAAAAAAAGCTTTTTTCAAGTTTTAGACCCGTTGAAATCTTTTAAAAATAGCCCAAATATTAATAAAAAACGAATAAAAAAAAATTTCGTGTTTTTTAGGGCTTTTACGCTTTAAAAAACGCAGATTAAAACTAAAAAACGTGCTGTTTTGCTAAAAAAAAGCTTTTTCCCAAGCATTTTAGATCGTTGAAATCACGTTAAAAATAGAAAAAATAAATAAAACGAATAATAAAAAATTCGTCGTTTTTTATGCTTTTTTTCCCCTTAAAACGCAGTTTAAAAAGCTCAAAACGTGGTTTTTTTTGTTTTAAAAAAAACATTTTCAAGCATTTTAGACCGTTGAAATCATTCAAATAGACGCAATAAAAAAAAAAAACGAATAAAAAAAAATTTCGTCTTTTTTTGCGGGGGTTAAAACGCGGGAATAAAACTCAAAACGTGCTGTTTTGCTAAAAAAAAGCATTTTCAAAGCATTTTAAAATCGTTGAAATCGTTCAAATAGACGCAATATTAATAAAAGCGAATAATAAAAATTTCGTTTTTTATGCTGTTTCCGCGTTAAAACGCGGAAAAAAAGCCCAAAATCGTGCTTTTTTTGCTAAAAAAAGCATTTTCAAGCATTTTAGACCCGTTGAAATCTTTCCCAAATAGAAAAAAATTTTAATAAAAAAACAAAATAAAAAAAATTCGTTTTTTTTATGCTTTTTTTACGGGGTTAAAACGCAGTTTAAAAAACTCAAAACGGGGCTTTTTGTTTTAAAATTAGCTTTTTTAAAGCATTTTAATCGTTAAAATCGTTCAAATAGACGAAATATTCATAAAACGAATAATAAAAATTTCGTCTTTTTTATGCTGTTTTACGCGTTAAAACGCAGATTAAAGCTCAAAACGTGCTGTTTTGCTAAAATAAGCATTTTCAAGCATTTTAGATCGTTAAATCGTTCAAATAGACGAAATATTAATAAAAACGAATAATAAAAATTTCGTCGTTTTTATGCTGTTTTACGCGTTAAAACGCAGATTAAAGCTCAAAACGTGCTGTTTTGCTAAAATAAGCATTTTCAAGCTTTTAGGTCGTTGAAATCGTTCAAATAGATCGCAATATAATAAAAACGAATAATAAAAATTTCGTCGTTTTATGTGTTTTACGCGTTAAAACGCAGATTAAAGCTCAAAACGTGCTGTTTTGCTAAAATAAGCATTTTCAAACATTTTAGATCGTTGAAATCGTTCAAATAGACGCAATATAAAATAAAAACGAATAATAAAAATTTCGTCGTTTTTATGCTGTTTTACGCGTTAAAACGCAGATTAAAGCTCAAAACGTGCTGTTTTGCTAAAATAAGCATTTTCAAGCATTTTAGATCATTGAAATCCGTTCAAATAGACGAAATATTAATAAAACGAATAATAAAAATTTCGTCGTTTTATGCTGTTTTACGCGTTAAAACGCAGATTAAAGCTCAAAACGCGCTGTTTTGCTAAAATAAGCATTTTCAAGCATTTTAGATCGTTGAAATCGTTCAAATAGAAGCAATATTAATAAAAACGAATAATAAAAATTCGTCGTTTTATGCTGTTTTACGCGTAAACGCAGATTAAAGCTCAAAACGTGGTGTTTTGCTAAAATAAGATTTTCAAGCATTTTAGATCGTTGAAATCGTTCAAATAGACGCAATAAAAATAAAAACGAATAAAAAAAATTTTCCCGTCGTTTTTATGTGTTTTACGCGTTAAAACGCAGATTAAAGCTCAAACGTGCTGTTTTGCTAAAATAAGCATTTTCAGCATTTTAGATCGTTGAAATCGTTCAAATAGACGCAATAATAAAAACGAATAATAAAAATTTCGTCGTTTTATGCTGTTTTACGCGTTAAAACGCAGATTAAAGCTCAAATCGTGCTGTTTTGCTAAAATAAGCATTTTCAAGCATTTTAGATCGTTGAAATCGTTCAAATAGAAGCAATATTAATAAAAACGAATAATAAAAATTCGTCGTTTTATGCTGTTTTACGCGTTAAAACGCAGATTAAAAGCTCAAAACGTGCTGTTTTGCTAAAATAAGCATTTTCGCTTTTAGATTGTTGAAATCGTTTAAATAGACGCAAAAAAATAAAAACGAATAATAAAATTTCGTCGTTTTATGCTGTTTTACGCGTTAAAACGCAGAATAAAGCTCAAAACGTGCTGTTTTGCAAAAATAAGCATTTTCAAGCATTTTAGATCGTTGAAATCGTTCAAATAGACGCAATATTAATAAAAACGAGTAATAAAAATTTGTCGATTTTATGCTGTTTTACGCGTTAAAACGCAGATTAAAGCTCAAGACGTGCTGTTTGCTAAAATAAGCATTTTCAAGCATTTTAGATCGTTGAAATCGTTCAAATAGAAGCAATATTAAAAAAAAACCTATAATAAAAATTTCGTCGTTTTATGCTGTTTTACGCGTTAAACGCAGATTAAAGCTCAAAACGTGCTGTTTTGCTAAAATAAGCATTTTCGAGCATTTTAGATCGTTGAAATCGTTTAAATAGAAGCAATATTAATAAAACGAATAATAAAAAATTCGTCATTTTTATGCTGTTTTACGCGTTAAAACGCAGATTAAAGCTCAAAACGTGCTGTTTTGCTAAAATAAGCATTTTCAAGCATTTTAGATCGTTGAAATCGTTCAAATAGACGCAATATTAATAAAAAACGAATAATAAAAAATTCGTCGTTTTTATGTGTTTTACGCGTTAAAACGCAGATTAAAGCTCAAAACGTGCTGTTTTAGCTAAAATAAGCATTTTCAAGCATTTTAGATCGTTGAAATCGTTAAATAGACGCAATATTAATAAAAAAACGAATAATAAAAATTCGTCGTTTTATGTTGTTTTACGCGTTAAAACGCAGATTAAAAGCTCAAAACGTGCTGTTTTGCTAAAATAAGCATTTTCAAGATTTTAGATCGTTGAAATCGTTCAAATAGACGCAATATTAATAAAAACGAATAATAAAAATTCGTCGTTTTTTGTGTTTTACGCGTTAAAACGCAGATTAAAAGCTCAAAACGTGCTGTTTTGCTAAAATAAGCATTTTCAAGCATTTTAGATCGTTGAAATCGTTCAAATAGAAGCAATATTAATAAAAACGAATAATAAAAATTTCGTCGTTTTTATGCTGTTTTAGCGTTAAACGCAGATTAAAAGCTCAAAACGTGCTGTTTTGCTAAAATAAGCATTTTCAAGCATTTTAGATCGTTGAAATCGTTCAAATAGTCGCAATAAAAATAAAAAAACGAATAATAAAAATTTCGTCGTTTTATGCTGTTTTACGCGTTAAAACGCTGATAAAGCTCAAAACGTGCTGTTTTGCTAAAATAAGCATTTTCAAGCATTTTAGATCGTTGAAATCGTTCAAATAGACGCATATTAATAAAACCAATAATAAAATTTCGTCGTTTTATGTGTTTTACGCGTTAAAACGCAGATTAAAAGCTCAAAACGTGCTGTTTTGCTAAAATAAGCCCTTCAAGCATTTTAGATCGTTGAAATCGTTCAAATAGACGCAATATTAATAAAAAACGAATAATAAAAATTCGTCGTTTTTATGCTGTTTTACGCGTTGAAACGCAGATTAAAGCTCAAAACGCTGTTTTGCTAAAATAAGCATTTTCAAGCATTTTAGATCGTTGAAATCGTTCAATAGAGATAAATTAATAAAAACGAATAATAAAAATTTATCGTTTTATACTGTTTTACGCGTTGAAACGCAGATTAAAGCTCAAAACGTGCTGTTTTGCTAAAATAAAGTATTTTCAAGCATTTTAGATCGTTGAAATCGTTCAAATAGAAGCATATTAATAAAAACGAATAAAAATTTCGTCGTTTTATGCTGTTTTAAGCGTTAAAACGCAGATTAAAAGCTCAAAACGTGCTGTTTTGCTAAAATAAGCATTTTCAAGCATTTTAGATCGTTGAAATCGTTCAAATAGTCGCAATAAAAATAAAAACGAATAATAAAATTTCGTCGTTTTTATGCTGTTTTACGCGTTAAAACCAGAATAAAGCTCAAAACGTGCTGTTTTGTTAAAATAAGCATTTTCAAGCATTTTAGATCGTTGAAATCGTTCAAATAGATGCAATATTAATAAAAAACGAATATTAAAAATCTGTCGTTTTATGCTGTTTTACGCGTTAAAACGGAGATTAAAGCTGAAAACGTGCTGTTTTGCTAAAATAAGCATTTTCAAGCATTTTAGATCGTTGCAACGTTCAAATAGACGCAATATTATAAAACGAATAATAAAAATTTCGTCGTTTTATGCGTTTTACGCGTTAAAACGCAGATTAAAGCTCAAACGTGCTGTTTTGCTAAAATTAGCATTTTCAAGCATTTGATCGTTGAAATCGTTCAAATAGAATCAATATTAAAAAACGAATAATAAAAATTCGTCGTTTTATGCTGTTTTACGAGTTAAAACGCAGATTAAAGCTCAAAACGGCTGTTTTGCTAAAATAAGCATTTTCAAGCATTTTAGATCGTTGAAATCGTTCAAATAGCAAATAATAAAACGAATAATAAAAATTTCCGTTTTATGCTGTTTTACGCGTTAAAACGCAGATTAAAGCTCAAAACGTGCTGTTTTGCTAAAATAAGCATTTTCAAGCATTTTAGATCGTTGAAATCGTTCAAATAGACGCAATATTAATAAAAAACGAATAATAAAAATTCGTCGTTTTATGCTGTTTTACGCGTTGAAACGCAGATCAAAGCTCAAACGTGCTGTTTTGCTAAAATAAGCATTTTCAAGCATTTTAGATCGCTGAAATCGTTCAAATAGAAGCAATATTAATAAAAAACGAATAATAAAAATTCGTCGTTTTTATGCTGTTTAGCGTTAAAACGCAGATTAAAGCTCAAAACGTGCTGTTTTGCTAAAATAAGCATTTTCAAGCATTTTAGATCGTTGAAATCGTTCTAAAATGTCGATAAAATAAAAACGAATAATAAAATTTCGTCGTTTTATGTGTTTTAGCGTTAAAACGCAGATTAAAAGCTCAAATCGCTGTTTTGCAAAATAAGCATTTTCAAGCATTTAGATCGTTGAAATCGTTCAAATAGACGCAATATTAAAAAAACGAATAATAAAAATTCGTCGTTTTATGCTTGTTTTACGCGTTAAACGCAGATAAAGCTCAAAACGCTGTTTTGCTAAAATAAGCATTTTCAAGCATTTTAGATCGTTGAAATCGTTCAAATAGAGCGCTATTAATAAAAACGAATAATAAAAATTCGTCGTTTTATGCTGTTTTACGCGTTGAAACGCAGATAAAGCTCAAAAACGTGCTGTTTTGCTAAAATAAGATTTTCAAGCATTTTAGATCGTGAAATCGTCAAGCATTTAATAAACAATATAACGTTTGCTGTTTTACGTTCGGTAAGCTCAAAACGTGCTGTTTTGTAAAATAAGCATTTTCAAGCATTTAGATCGTTGAAATCGTTCAAATAGAAGCAATATTAATAAAAACGAATAATAAAAAATTGTCGTTTTATGCTGTTTTACGCGTTAAAACGCAGATTAAAGCTCAAAACGTGCTGTTTTGTTAAAATAAGCATTTTCAAGTATTTTAGATCGTTGAAATCGTTCAAATAGAAGCAATATTAATAAAAACGAATAATAAAAATTCGTCGTTTTATGCTGTTTTACGCGTTAAAACGCAGATTAAAGCTCAAAACGTGCTGTTTTGCTAAAATAAGCATTTTCAAGCATTTTAGATCGTTGAAATCGTTCAAATAGACGCAATATTAATGAAAACGAATAATAAAAATTTCGTCGTTTTATGCTGTTTTACGCGTTAAAACGCAGATTAAAGCTCAAAACGTGCTGTTTTGCTAAAATAATCATTTTCAAGCATTTTAGATCGTTGAAATCGTTCAAATAGACGCAATATTAATAAAAAGGAATAATAAAAATTCGTCGTTTTATGCTGTTTTACGCGTTAAAACGCAGATTAAAGCTCAAAACGTGCTGTTTTGCTAAAATAAGCATTTTCAAGCATTTTAGATCGTTGAAATCGTTCAAATAGAAGCAATATTAATAAAAACGAATAATAAAAAATTCGTCGTTTTATGCTGTTTTACGCGTTAAAACGCAGATTAAATCTCAAACGTGCTGTTTTGCTAAAATAAGCATTTTCAAGCATTCTAGATCGTTGAAATCGTTCAAATAGACGCAATATTAATAAAAACGAATAATAAAAATTTCGTCGTTTTATGCTGTTTTACGCGTTAAAACGCAGATTAAAGCTCAAACGTGCTGTTTTGCTAAAATAAGCATTTTCAAGCATTTTAGATCGTTGAAATCGTTCAAATAGACGCAATATTAATAAAAACGAATAATAAGAATTCTGTCGTTTTATGCTGTTTTACGCGTTAAAACGCAGATTAAGCTCAAAACGGCTGTTTTGCTAAAATAAGCATTTCAAGCATTTTAGATCGTGAAATCGTTCAAATAGAAGCAATATTAATAAAAACGAATAATAAAAATTCGTCGTTTTATGCTGTTTTACGCGTTAAAACGCAGATTAAAGCTCAAAACGTGCTGTTTTGCTAAAATAAGCATTTTCAGCATTTTGATCTTAAATCGTTCAATAAGAACGCAATAATAAAAAAACGAATAATAAAAATTTTGCGTTTTATGCTGTTTTACGCGTTAAAAACGCGTTTAGCTCAAAAGCTGCTCAGTTTGCTAAAATAAGCATTTCTCAAGCAATTTTAAAAATCGTGTGTTACAAACGCAGTTAAATCAGAGCTTTCAAATAATTTCAATAATGAAATCGAATAATAAAATTCGTCGTTATATGTTTTAACGAAGTTAAACGCAGATTTTATGCTCTAAAACGTCGTTTTGCTAAAAATGCTATTTTCAAACATTTTAGATCGTTGAAATCGTTTAAATAGAAATTTAAAAAAACGAATAATAAAAATTGTCGTTTTTGCGTTTTACGCGTTAAAGCAGATTAAAGCTCAAAACGTGCTGTTTTGCTAAAACTAAGCATTTTACAAGCATTTTAAATTTGATCGTTGAAATCGTTCAAATAGAACAACATTAATAAAAAACAATAATAAAATTCGTCTTTTTGTTTACGCGTTAAAACGCATTAAAGCTCAAAACGTGCTGTTTTGCTAAAATAAGCATTTTCAAGCATTTTAGATCGTTGAAATCGTTCAAATAGAGCAATATTAATAAAAACGAATAATAAAAATTCGTCGTTTTATGCTGTTTACGCGTTAAAAGCAGATTAAAGTCAAAACGTGCTGTTTTCTAAAATAAGCTTTTCAAGCATTTTAGATCGTTGAAATCGTTCAAAAGAGCAATAAAATAAAAACGAATAATAAAAATTCGTCGTTTTATGCTGTTTTACGCGTTAAAAACGCAAATAATCAAAACGTGCTGTTTTGCTAAAATAAGCATTTTCAAGCATTTTAATCGTTAGCAATATAAAAGAAAATAAAAATAAAAAACGATTAATAATTTGTCGTTTAATGGTTATAACGCGTTAATAGAAAATAAAAAACGTGTTTTCTAATGCTTTTCAAGCATTTTAAATCTTTAAAAAAAAAATAAAAAAAAAAAATAAAAATTCCCTTTTTATTTTTTTTAAAAAGGAAAAATCTAAAGGGCTTTTTGAAAATAAGCTTTTTAAATTTTAAATTTGAATCGTTCAAAAGGTAAATATTAATAAAAAATAATAAAAAATTTCTTTTTATGCTGTTTACGTTAAAAAGTTTAAAAATTAAAAGGGGTTTTTTAAAAAATTTTTAAGCTTTTAAACGTTGAAATTGAAATAAAAGGCATATTAAAAAAAAAAAATAAAAAATTTTTTTTATGCTTTTCGTTAAACGAAATTTAAAAAGTCAAAAGTTGTTTTGCTGTAAGCTTTTCCATTTTAGATCTTAACAAATAAAAAAAAAATTTAAATTATCTTTTAAAGTTTTTTTAAAATTAAAACGTTAAAGCAAAAATCTTTTTGGTTAAAAATTTTTTAAGCATTTTAATTAAATTTAAAAAGAATTATTAAAAATTAATAAAAATTTTTTATGCTTTTTAAAAAAGATTAAATAAAATCTGTTTTGTAAAATCTTTTAAGAATTTTAAATTTCAAATAGCATTTAAATAAAAGGGAAAAAAGTAAATGTGTTTTTTTTAAAAACCCAATAAAATTTAATTTTTTAAAAAGCTTTTAAAAACATTTTAATTTAAATTTCAAATAGATTTAAAAAAATAAATAAAATTTGTTTTATTTTTAATTAAATTAAAACTTCCTTTGGCTAAAATAAACATTTTATTTTGGAAAAATTTTCAAGTAAAAATTAAAAAACGATTAATAAAAAAATTTTTTATGTTTTAGTTTTAAACCCAAAAGCTGTTTAAAAAAACTTTAAGCATTTGATTTATTGTTAATTAAATGTAAATTAAAAAAAACAAAATAAAATTTCGTTTTATTTTTGGTTAAACGCAATAAAAAAACTGTTTTTAAAATGCTTAAAAATTTTTATCGTTAAATCGTTCAATAAAAATTAAAAAAAGAATAAAAAATTTTTTTTATCTTTTACCTGAAAACGAATTAATCAAAAGGGGTTTTTAAAATAAATTTTCAATTTTAATCGTAAATTAATTAAAAAAATAAAAGAAAATAAAATTTCCGTTTTTATCGTTTTTCGCCGAAAACGCAATTAAAAGCCAAAAGGGGTTTTTGCTAAAATAAGCATTTTAGCTTTTAAATCGTTAAATCAAAACCCAATAAAAAAAAAATAAAAAATTTTTTTTTGTTTTTTAACAAAAAAATAAACAAAATTGGTTTTGCTAAAATAAATTTTTAAGCTTTTAGACGTTAAATTCAAAGACCTATTAAAAAAAAAAATAATAAAAAATTTTGTCGTTTTTCTTAAGGTTTAAAAAACCGGATTAAAATAAATTTTTGAAAAAATAAACAAATTTAACGCAATTTAAAAAAAAATAAAAAAAATAATTTAAACGTTTTATTTTTAAAATTAAAACGGTATAAAATAAACTTCTTTTCTTAAAATCCTTTAAGCATTTAAAAAATTTTAAAATAAAATTTAATAAAAAAAATTAAAAGGCTATTTAAAGGGAAAAAAAAGGGTTTTTAAAGCTAAACGCTTTTGCTAAAATAACTTTTAAGCATTTTGTTTTAAACGTTCAAATTAATTTAAATAAAAAACGAATAAATAAAAAGGGTTTATTTTACCTTAAAGCATTTAAAGCTAAAGCTTTTAAAAAAATTTTCAAGATTTAAAAATCGTCTAAAATTTAATAAAACGAAAAAAAAAATTTTAAAAATTTTTGTTTTTAAAGCTTTGGCTAAATTTCTTTTTAAAAAAATTTCAAGCATTTTGTTTAAAATCGTTCAAATAAAAATTTAAAACGTTAAAAAAAAATTTTTTATTGTTTTACGCTTAAACGCAATAATTAAAACGTCTTAAAAAAGCATTTTCTAAAATTTAATTTAAATCGTTAAGGGCCAATTTAAAAATAAAAAAAAATTTTTTTTGGTTTCGTTTTACCGTTAAAAAGTTCAAAACGGGTTTTTAAAATAAGCATTTCAAATTTTATCGTTAAACCGTTCAAAAGCAAATTAAAAAAAAATAATAAATTTTTTTTCGTTTTTCCTTAAACCAATTAAAGCAAAAGCTGTTTTGCAAATAAATTTTCAAGCTTTTATCTTAAAGTTCAAAGACAAATTAATAAAAACGTATAAAAATTTCGTTTTAGCTTTTTCCGTTAAAACGGTTAAAAGCCAAATTTTTGCTAAAAAATTTCCTTTTAGCGTTAAACGTTAAAGGAAAATTAAAAAAAATAAAAAATTTGTTTTTTTTTTTGGTTTTAGCGTTAAAAACGGATTAAAAGAAAATTTTTTTAAAAAAAATTTTCAAGCATTTTCGTTAAACGTTAAAAACGCAATATTAATAAACGAATAATAAAAATCGTCAGTTTTGCTTTTACGCGTTAAAACGCAGATTAAAAGCTCAAAACGTGCTGTTTTTAGTTAAATGTCATTTTAGAGCATTTAATAAATCGTTCAAAAATGCAATATTAATAAAAACGAATAATACCCTGCGTTTTATGCGTTTTAAGCGTTAAAACGCAGATTAAAAGCTCAAAACGTTTTGTTTGAAAATAAGCATTTTCAAGCATTTGATCGTTGAAATCGTTCAAATAGTCGCAATATAATAATAAAAACGAATAATAAAATTTCGTCGTTTTGCTGTTTTACGCGTAAAAACGCTAAAAATTTCAAACTGCTGTTTTGCTAAAATAAATTCAAGCATTTTAATCGCTGAAATTTATGTTTAATAGTTTTAAATTAAAACGCAATAAAAGTTCTCGTTTTATGCTTTTACGCGTTAAACGCAGATTAAAGCTTCAAAACGTGCTGTTTTGCTAAAATAAGCACTTTCAAGCATTTTAGATCGTTGAAACGTTCAAATACGCAATATTAAAAAAACGAATAATAAAAAATTCGTCGTTTTATGCTGTTTTACGCGTTAAAACGCAGATTAAAGCTAAAAACGGCGTTTTGAAAATAAGCATTTTAAACATTTTAGACGTTGAAATCGTTCAAATAAAAGATATTAAAAAAAACGAATAATAAAAATTTACGTTTTATGCTTTTTTGGTTAAAACGCAGATTGGCTAAAAAACGTGCGTTTTGCTAAAATAAGCATTTTCAAGCATTTTAGATCGTTGAAATCGTTCAAATAGACGCAATATTAAAAAAAAACGAATAAAAAAAATTTCGTCGTTTTATGTTTTTTCAGCTTTAAAAACGCAGATTAAAGCCAAACGTTTTTTGCAAATAAGATTTTCAAGCATTTTAGACGTTAAAATCGTTCAAATAGAAAATTAATAAAAACGAATAATAAAAATTCGCGTTTTTGTTTTCCGTTGCAGATTAAAACTCAAAGGGCTGTTTTGCAAAAAATAAGATTTTCAAGCTTTTTGATCGTTGAAATCGTTCAAAAGACGCAAAAAAAAAAAAAACGAATAAAAAAATTTCGTGTTTTATGCTGTTTTTACGCTTTAAAAACGCAGAATTAAGCTCAAAAGGGCTTTTTTCTAAAATAAGCATTTTCAAGCATTTTAGATCGTTGAAATCGTTTAAATAGAAGCAATATTAATAAAAATGAATAATAAAAATTCGTCATTTTTATGCGTTCTTTTACGCGTTAAACGCAGATTGTGCCTCAAACGTGCTGTTTTGCTAAAATAACCATTTTCAAGCATTTAGATCGTTGAACTGCTCAAATAGACGTGCACATTAATAAAACGAATAATAAAAATTCCTGTCGTTTTATGGTTTTACGCGTTAAAACGCAGAATAAAGTTCAAACGTGTTGTTTTGCTAAAATAAGTACTTTCGCCATTTTAGATCGTTGAAATCGTTCAAATAGAAGCACATTAATAAAAACGAATAATAAAAATTCGTCGTTTTTATGCTGTTTTACGCGTTAAAACGCAGAGTAAAGCTCAAAACGTGCTGTTTTGCTAAAATTAGTATTTTCTGCCATTTTAGATCGTTGAAATCGTTCAAATAGACGCAATATTAATAAAACGAATAATAAAAAAATTCGTCGTTTTTATGTTTTACGCGTTAAAACGCAGATTAAAGCTCAAAAACGTGCTGTTTTGCTAAAAATAAGCATTTTCAAGCATTTTAGGATCGTTGAAATCGTTCAAATAGAAGCACATAATAAAACGAATAATAAAAATTTCTCTGTCGTTTTATGCTGTTTACGCGTTAAAGCAGATTAAAGCTCAAACGCTGTTTTACAAAAATAAGTATTTTCAAGCATTTTAGATCGTTGAAATCGTTAAATAGAAGCAATATTAATAAAAAAAACGAATAATAAAAATTCGTCATTTTGTATGCTCTTACGCGTTAAAACGCAGATTAAAGCTCAAACGCGCTGTTTTGCTAAAATAACCATTTTCGCATTTTAGATCGCTGAAATCGCCCAAATAGACGCACATACTAAAAAACGAATAATAAAAATTTCGTCGTTTTATGCTGTTTTACGCGTTAAAACGCAGAATAAAGTTCAAAATCGCGCTGTTTTGCTAAATAAGCATTTTCAAGCATTTGCATCGCTGGAAATCGTTCAAATAGAAGCAATATTAATAAAAAACGAATAATAAAAAAATTCGTCGTTTTATGCTGTTTTACGCGTTAAAACGCAGATTAAAGCTCAAAACGTGCTGTTTTGCTAAAATTAGCATTTCAAGCATTTTAGATCGCTGAAATCGTTCAAATAGACGCAATATTAATAAAACGAATAATAAAATTCGTCGTTTTATGCTGTTTTACGCGTTAAAACGCAGATTAAAGCTCAAAACGTGCGCTGTTTTGCTAAAATAAGCATTTTCAAGCATTTAGATCGTTGGAAATCGTTCAAATAGAAGCAATATTATTAAAAGCGAATAATGTACCTTCGTCGTTTTATGATGTTTTACGCGTTAAAAACGCAGATTAAAGCTCAAAACGTGCTGTTTTGCTAAAATGAGCATTTTCAAGCATTTTAGATCGTTGAAATCGTTCAAATAGACGCACATTAATAAAAAAACAAACAATAAAATTTCGTAGTTTTTATGCTGTTTTACGCGTTAAAACGCTGATTAAAGCTCAAAACGTGCTGTTTTGCTAAAATAAGCATTTTCAAGTATTTTAGATCGTTGAAATCGTTCAAATAGACGCAATATTAATAAAACGAATACAAAAAATTCGTCGTTTTTATGCTGCTCTTTACGCGTTAAAACGCAGATTAAAGTTCAAAAACGTGCTGTTTTGCTAAAATAAGCATTTTCAAGCATTTTAGGATCGCTGAAATCGTTCAAATAGCCAATATTAATAAAAACGAATAATAAAAGTTCGTCGTTTTTATGTTGTTTTACGCGTTGGAAACGCAGATTAAAGCTCAAAACGTGCTTGTTTGCAAAACAAGCATTTTCAAGCATTTTAGATCGTTGAACTGTTCAAATAGAAGCAATATTAATAAAAACGAATAATAAAAATTCTGCCGTTTTATAAGCGTTTTACGCGTTAAACGCAGATTAAAAGCTCAAAACGCTGTTTTGCTAAAAATCAGCAATTTCAAGTATTTTAGATCGTTGGAAATCGTTCAAATAGACGCAATAAAAAAAAAACGAATAATAAAAAATTCGTCTTTTTTATGTTGTTTTACGCGTTAAACGAATTAAACCCTCAAAGGGCCCCGTTTTGAAAAAGGCTTTCAAGCATTTTAGACGTTAAAGAAAATAAACAACCTTAATAAAAAAAAATTTTGCCTTTTTTAGGGGATTTTTTTACGCGAAAACGGGTTTAAAAAGCTAAAAACGTCCCTTTTTTCCCAAAAAAGCATTTTCAAGCGTTTTAGATCGTTAAAATCGTTCAAATAGAAGCAAATTAACAAAAACGAATAAAAAAAAATTCGTCGTTTTATGTTTTTTTCGCGTTAAACGCAGATTAAAACCCTCAAAACGTGCTGTTTTTAAAATAAGCTTTTTTTAAGCATTTTGGGATCGGGGAAAACCGTTCAAAAAAACCCAAATTTAAAAAAAACAAATAAAAAAAATTTCGTCTTTTTTGGTTTTGTTTTCCCGGCTTTAAAAACCCCGATTGCTCAAAGGGCGGGTTTTGCTAAAATAAGTTTTTGGATTTTAGATCGTTGGAAATCGTTCAAATAAAAATTAATAAAAAAGGGAAAAAAGTCCCCGCGGGTTGTTTTACGCTTTAAAAACGCTGATTAAAGCTAAAAAGGGCCCCGTTTTGTTTAAAAAAGCATTTTCAAGAAGATCGTTGAAATCTTTCAAATAGACAAAATTTTAAAAAAAACCAATAAAAAAAATTTCGGCCGTTTTATGTTGTTTTAGGGTTAAAACGGGTTTTAAAGCTAAAAACGTCCCGTTTTGCTTTAAAAATTTTAAAAGCATTTTGATCGTTGAAGCCTTTCCCAAATAGACGAAAATATTAAGAAAAAAACGAATAAAAAAAACCCCCTCCGTTTTATGTTTTTTTACGCTTTAAAAAAGGGCAGTTTAAAAAGTCAAAACGTGCTGTTTTGTTTAAAATAAGATTTTCGGCATTTGAGATCGTTAAAAACCGTTCAAATGGGCAATATTAAAAAAAACGAATAAAAAAAAAATTGTCTTTTTTATGTTGTTTTCCGCTTTAAAAAACGCAGTTTAAAAAGCTCAAAAGGCTTTTTTAAAGGGAAAATTAACATTTTCGCATTTTGGATCGTTGAAATCGTTCAAATAGACGCGAAAATAAAAATAAAAAACAAAATAAAAATTTTGTCTTTTTTATGGGTTTTACGGGGTTAAAACTCAGAAAAAAAAGCCTAAAAACGTGCTGTTTTCAAAATAAGCCCAAGAAAGATGGTTGAAACGTTCAAATAGACGAAAATATTAAAAAAAAACGAAAAATTTAAACCCCGTCTTTTTTATGCTTTTTTCCCCGCGTTAAAACGAAAAGGATTAAAGCTCAAACCCGGCTTTTTTTCCCAAAAGGGCTATTTAAGCTTTTTAAAAATCGTTGAAGTCGTTCAAATAGAAGAAATAAATAAAAAACGAATAAAAAAAAAATTGCCGTTTTATGCCGTTTTACGCGTTAAACGCAGTTTAAAAACCCTAAAAACGTTGTTTTCAAAAAGTTTTTTCAAGCTTTTGGGATCATTGAAATCGTTCAAATGGGAGGGCAAAAAAAAATAAAAACGAAAAAAAAAAATTTCGTCTTTTTATGCTTTTTTACGCGTTAAAACCCCAGAAAAAAAGCTAAAAACGTGCTGTTTTGCAAAAATAAGTTTTTCCCCTTTTGATCGTTGAAATGGGTTCAAATAGAGGGCAATATTAAAAAAAAAACGAAAAAAAAAAACCCGTCTTTTTTATCCCCGTTTTACGCGAAAAACGCAGTTTAAAAAACCCCAAAAACGCTTTTTTGTTTAAAATAAGAATTTTCAAGCATTTTAGATCGTTGAAATCGTTCAAATAAAGGAAAATTTAAAAAACGAAAAAAAAAATTTCGTCGTTTTAGTTTTTTTTAGGGTTAAAAACGGGTTTAAAAACCCTTAAAAAACGTGCTTTTTTTTGGCAAAAAATTTTAACTTTTTGATCGTTGAAACGTTTAAATGGGAAGCAATTTTAAAAAAAAAAAAGGGATAAAAAAAAATTTCGTCATTTTTATGTTTTTTTAGGGTTAAAAACGGATTAAAAGCTCAAAACGTGTTTTGCTAAAATAAGCATTTTCAAGCTTTTTAGATCTTTGGGAAACCGTTCAAAAGAGGGGCCCAATTTAATAAAAACGAATAAAAAAATTTTTTTTCGTTTTTTTGGCGTTTTACGCGTTAAACGCAGATTAAAGCTCAAAGGCTGTTTTGTTTAAAATAAGATTTTCAAGCATTTTAGACGTTAAAAATTTTTCCCAAATAGAATCAATATTAATAAAAACGAATAATAAAAATTGCCGTTTTATGCTTTTTTACGATTAAAACGAAATTTTTAAAAGCTCAAAACGTGCTGTCTTTTTAAAAAATTAACTTTTCAAACATTTTAGATCGTTGAAATCGTTCAAATAGAAGCAATATTAATAAAAACGAATAATAAAAAAATTTTCCCCTTTTTGCTTGTTTTAGGGTTCGGAAAAAAGCTAAAAAACGGGGCCGTTTTGCAAAAAATAAGTTTTTTTCCAGCATTTTAGATCGTTGAAATCGTTCAAAAGACGCAATATTAAAAAAAACGAATAATAAAAATTTTTCTTTTTTATTTGTTTTACGCGTTGCAGATTAAAGCCCCCAAAACCCGTGCTGTTTTGCTAAAAAACCCTTTCCCCTTTTTAGATCGGGAAACCGTTAAAATAAAAGAAATTTAATAAAACGAAAAAAAAAATTCGTCTTTTTTATTTTTTTACGCAAAAAGGGAAAGAAAAAGCTAAAAACGGGTGTTTTGTTAAATAAGATTTTCAAGCATTTTAGACCGTTGAAATCGTTCAAATAGAGGGCAAAAAAAAATAAAAACGAATAAAAAAAATTTTCCCCGTCGTTTTATGTTGTTTTACGCTTTAAAAAACGCAGAAAAAAAAGCTAAAAACGGCTGTTTTGCTAAAATAAGCTTTTTCAAGCATTTTAGATCTTTGGGAAATCGTTCAAATAGACGCAATATTAAAAAAAAACGAATAAAAAAAATTTTCGTCTTTTTTATGCTGTTTTACGCGTTAAAACGCAGATTAAAACCCTTCAAATCGGCTGTTTTGCTAAAAAAGATTTTCGCATTTTGGGATCGGGGAAACCTTTCCCAAATAGGCTTTATTAAAAAAAAAACAAATAATAAAAAATTCCTTTTTTAAAAGTTGTTTTACGCGTTAAAAAACGCAGTTTAAAAAGCTCAAACGGCTGTTTTGCAAAAAATAAGCATTTTCGTTTTTAGATCGTTGAAATCGTTCAAATAGACGCAATATTAATAAAACAAAAAATTTAAAAATTTCGTCTTTTTTATGCTGTTTTACGCGTTAAAACGCTGATTCCCTTCAAAACGTGCTGTTTTGGGGGAAAATAAGCATTTTCGGGTTTTTTGGGATCGTTAAAAATCGTTCAAATAGACGCAATATTAAAAAAAACGAATAAAAAAATTGGGCCTTTTTATGCGTTTTACGGGGTTAAAAACGCAGATTAAAGTCAAAACGTGCTGTTTTGCAAAAAAGGGCTTTTTTCCCCATTTTCGATCGTTAAAATTTGAAAAATAGAAGAATATTAAAAAAAACGAAAAAAAAAAATTGTCTTTTTTATGCTGTTTTACGCGTTAAAACGCAGTTTAAAAAGCTCAAAACGTGCTGTTTTGCTAAAATAAGCATTTTCAAGCACTTTAGATCGTTGAAATCGTTCAAATAGAAGCAATATTAATAAAAACGAATAAAAAATTTTTGCTTTTATGCTTTTTTAGGGTTAAAAAACGCGGGATTAAAGTTAAAAACGGGAAATTCAAAATAAGATTTTCAAGCATTTTAGATCGTTGAAATCGTTCAAAAGACGCAAAAAATAAAACGAATAAAAAAAAATTTTGTCGTTTTATGCTGTTTTACGCGTTAAAACGCAGAATAAAGCTAAAAACGTGCTTTTTTGCTAAAATAAGATTTTAAAGGGCATTTTAGATCGCGAAACCCCTCAAATAGACGCAATATTAATAAAAACGAAAAAAAAAATTTCCCGTCTTTTTTATGCGTTTTACGCGTTAAAACGCAGTTTAAAAACCCTCAAAACGTGCTGTTTTGCTAAAAAAACATTTTGTTTTTTAGATCTTTTGAAATCGTTCAAATAGACGCAAAAAAAAAATAAAAACGAAAAATAAAAATTTTTGGGGTCGTTTTAAAAGGGTTTTTACGCTTTAAAAACGCAGAATAAAGCCCCAAAACGTGCTGTTTTTGCTAAAATAAGCATTTTCAAGCATTTTAGATCGTTGAAATCGTTCAAATAGACGCAATATTAATAAAAAAATAAAAAATTTCCCCGTCTTTTTTATGTTGTTTTCCCGGTTAAAAAACGCAGATTAAAACCCCAAAAACGGCTTTTTTCAAAATAAGCATTTTCAAGCATTTTAGATCGGGGAAATCGTTTAAATAGAAGCAAATATTAAAAAAACGAATAATAAAAAATTTCTGTCTTTTTTTGCTTTTTTTAGCTTTAAAAAACGCAGAAAAAGCTAAAAACGTGCTGTTTTGCAAAAAATAAGATTTTCAAGAAGATGTAGAAATCGTTTAAATAAAAGGGCAAATATTAATAAAAACGAATAAAAAAAAATTCGTCTTTTTTTGCTTTTTTAGCGTTAAAACGCAGATTAAAGCTAAAAACGCCCCGTTTTGCTAAAAAAGATTTCCAAGCATTTTGATCGTTGAAATCGTTCAAATAGAGAAAATTTTAAAAAAAAAACGAATAAAAAAAAAAAATTCGTCGTTTTATGCTTTTTTACGCGTTAAAACGCAGTTTAAAAACCCTCAAAACGTGCTGTTTTCCCAAAATAAGCTTTTTCCCCATTTTAGATCGTTTAAAAACCGCCCCCTAGAAGCAATTTAAAAAACGAATAAAAAAAATTTTCTGTCGTTTTTATGTTTTTTTACGCGTTAAAAGGGTGAAAAAAGCTAAAAACGTGTTTGTTTTGCAAAAATAAGCATTTTCAAGTTTTTTGGATCGGGGAAACCCTTTTTAAATAGAAGCAATATTAAAAAAAACGAAAAAAAAAAAACCCGTCTTTTTTAGCTTTTTTACGCTTTAAAAAACGAGATTAAAGCTAAAAAACGCCCCGTTTTGCAAAAATAAGCATTTCGCTTTTTGGGGATCGGGGAAACGTTAAAATAGACGCAAATTAAAAAAAAACGAATAATGAAAACCCGTCTTTTTTATGCTTTTTTACGCGTTAAAACGCAGATTAAAGCTAAAAAGGGCTTTTTTGCTAAAATAAGCATTTTAAAGCATTTTAGATCGGGGAAATCGTTAAAATTTGAATAAAATTTTAGAAAAAAACGAATAAAAAAAATTCGTCTTTTTTATGCTGTTTTACGAGAAAACCCCAGTTTAAAGCTAAAAACGTGCGGGTTTTGGTTAAAATAAGTTTTTTCAAACATTTTAGATCGTTGAAATCGTTCAAATAGAACCCAATATTAAAAAAAACGAATAAAAAAAATTTCGCCTTTTTTAAACCCTTTTTACGCTTTAAAAACGCAGATTAAAGCTCAAAACGTGCTGTTTTGCTAAATAAGTTTTTCCCGGCTTTTTAGATCGTTAAAATGTTCAAATAGACGCAAATTAAAAAAAACGAATAAAAAAAATTTCGTCGGTTTTTTTGCTGTTTTAGGGTTAAAAACGGGTTTTAAAGCTCAAAACGTGCTGTTTTTAAAATAAGCATTTTCAAGCATTTTAGACGTTGAAATCGTTAAAATTTAGAAGAATATTAAAAAAAACGAATAATAAAAATTGTCGTTTTTTTGCTTTTTTTACGCTTTAAAAAGGGCAGTTTAAAAACCCCAAAAAACGTGGGTGTTTTCAAAAATAAGCATTTTCAAGCTTTTGACCGTTAAAACGTTCAAATAGACGAAAAAAAAAATAAAAACGAATAATAAAAATTTCGCCGTTTTATGTTGTTTTAGGGTTAAACGCAGAAAAAAAGCTAAAAAACGGCTGTTTTGCTAAAATAAGCTTTTTCAAGCTTTTTAGATCTTTGGGAAACCGTTCAAAAGACCCCAATATTAAAAAAAAACGAATAAAAAAAAATATCGTCGTTTTATGCTGTTTTACGCGTTAAAACGCAGATTAAAGCTCAAATCGTGCTGTTTTGCTAAAATAAGCTTTTTCGCTTTTTTAGATCGTTGAAATCGTTTCAAATAGAAGCAATATTAAAAAAAAAACAAATAAAAAAATTCGTCTTTTTTATTTGTTTTACGCGTTAAAACGCAGTTTAAAAAGCTCAAAACGTGTTTTTAAAATAAGCATTTTCAAGCAAGATCGTTTGAAATCGTTCAAATAGAAGCAATATTAATAAAAACAAATAAAAAAAAATTCG
This sequence comes from Dalotia coriaria, assembly GCF_025399875.1. Taxonomy (NCBI): domain Eukaryota; kingdom Metazoa; phylum Arthropoda; class Insecta; order Coleoptera; family Staphylinidae; genus Dalotia; species Dalotia coriaria. Next base: position 7,363 of record NW_027046013.1, on the reverse strand, counting down.
TCTTTTTTATGCTTTTTTACGCGTTAAAACGCGTTTAAAAAGCTAAAAACGTGCTGTTTTGCTAAAATAAGCATTTTCAAGCTTTTTTAGATCGTTGAAACCGTTCAAATAGACGCAATATTAAAAAAAAAACAAATAATAAAAATTTCGTCTTTTTTGTTGTTTTAGGGTTAAAAACGCTGTTTAAAACCCTCAAAACGGCTGTTTTGTTTAAAAAGCATTTTCAAGCATTTTAGATCGGGGAAATCGTTCAAATAGACGCAATAAAAAAAAAACGAATAAAAAAAATTTTTTTTTTTTTTTAAAAAAAAAAAAAAAAAAAGTCCTTTTTTTTTTAAAAAAAAAGCAGTTTGGGGAAAAAAAAAAAAAAAAAAAACCAAAAAAAAAAATTTTTTTTTTTAAAATTTTTTTAAAAAAAAAAAAAAAAATTTTTTTTTTAAAAAATTTTTTCCAAAAAAAAAATCGGGGGGGAAAAAAAAATTTTTCCAAAAATTTTTTTAAAATTTTTTTCCCAAAAAAAAAAAAAAAAAAAGGGTTTTTTTCCCTGTTTCCTTTAAAAAAAAAAGTTAAAACTTTCTTTTAAAAAATTAAAAAAAATTTTTTTTTTTTCTTTTTTTAAAAAAAAACCCAAAAAAATTTTTTTTTTTAAATTTTTTCCGGAAAAAAAAACCAAAAGGGTTTTTAAAAAAAAAAAAAATTTTTTAAATTTTTAAAAAAAAATTTTTTAAAAAAAAAAAATTTTTTTTAAATTTTTTTCCGGGAAAAATTTTCCCCGGGGTTTTAAAAAAAAAAAAAAATTTTTTTTTTTTTTTTTCCCCCAAAAAAAAAAAAAAAAATTTTTTTTTTTTTAAATTTTTTCCAAAAAAAGGGTTTAAAAAAATTTTTTAAAAAAAAAAAATTTAAAAAATTTTTTTTTTTTTAAAAAAAAAAAAAACCAAAAGTTTTTTTTTTTTTTTTAAAAAAAAAAAAAGGGGGGGGGAAAAAAAAAAAAATTTTTTTTTTTAAATTTTTTTTGGAAAAAAAAAAAAGGCCCAAAATTTTTTTATCTTTTAAATTTTAAAAAAAACCAAAAGGGGTTTTTAAAAAAAAAAAAAAAAATTTTTTTGGGTTTTTAAAAAAAAAAAAAAAATTTTTTTGTTTTTAAAAAAAGGGGGTTTTTTAAATTTTTTGGCAAAAAAAAAAAGGGAAAAATTTTTTTTTTCCCTTTTTAAATTTTTTTAAAAAAAAAAAAAAATTTTTTTTTTTAAAAAAAACCCCAAAAAAATTTAATTTTTTTTTTTTAAAAAAAAAAACCCAAAATTTAAAAAAAAAAAAAAATTTTTTTTAAAAAAAAAAAAATTTTTTTAAAATTTTTTTTTTTTTTTAAAAAAAACCAAAAGGTTTTTGGAAAAAAAAAAACCCCCTTTAAAAAAAATTTTTCCCCTTTTTAAAAAAAAAAAAAATTTTCTTTTGCTTTTTTCCCCAAAAAAAAAAAAAAAATTTTTGGGTTTTTTAAAAAAAAAATTTTTTAAAACCAAAAATTTAAAATTGGTTTTTTAAATTTTTTTAAAAAAAAAAAAAAACCCCCTTTTTTTTTTCCAAAAAAAAAAGGGAAACCCCCCCAAAAAAGGGTTTTTTTAAAAAAAAAAAATTTTTTTTTTTTTTTAAAAAAAAAAAACCCCCCCCTTTTTTTTTTTTTTTTAAAAAAAATTTAAAAATTTTTTGGAAAAAAAAAAAAATTTTAAAAAAAATTTTAAAAAAATTTTTCCCCCCCTTTTTTTTTAAAAAAAAAACCCCCCTTTTTAAAAAGGGGTTTTTTGGCAAAAACAAAAAAATTTTAAAAAAAATTTAAAAAAAAATTAAAAAAAAAAAAAAATTTTTTTTTTTTTTTTTTTTTAAAAAAAAAATTTTGGAAAAAAAAATTTTTTCCTTTTTTTTTTTTTTGGGGGGGAAAAAAAAAAAAAAAAAAAAAAGGGTTTTTTTTTTTTTTTTAAAATTAAAAAAAAAAAAAAGGGGAAAAAATTTTTTTAAAATTTTAAATTTTAAGGGTTTAAAAAAGGAAATTTTAAAAAAAAAAAAAAAAAAAATTTTTTAAAATTTTTTTTTTTTTGGGGAAAAAAAATTTTTTTTAAAAAATTTTTTTTCCCTTTTTTTTTTTCCCCCAAAAGGAAATTTAAAACAAAGCTTTAAAAAGGAAAAAAAAAAATTTTTTTTTCCCCCCTTTTAAAATAAGCATTTTCAAGCATTTTACGTTGAAATCGTTCAAATAGAAGCAATATTAATAACAAACAAATAATAAAAATTCGTCGTTTTATGTGTTTACGCGTTAAACGCATTAAACTCAAAACGTGCTGTTTTGCTAAAATAAGCATTTTCGCATTTTAGATCGTTGAAATCGTTCAAATAGACGCAATATTAATAAAAACAAATAATAAAAATTTCGTCGTTTTATGCTGTTTTACGCGTTAAAACGCTGATTAAAGCTCAAAACGGCTGTTTTGCTAAAATAAGCATTTTCAAGCATTTTAGATCGTTGAAATCGTTCAAATAGACGCAATATTAAAAAACGAATAATAAAAATTTCGTCGTTTTATGCTGTTTTACGCCTTAAAACGCAGATTAAAGCTCAAAACGTGCTGTTTTGCTAAAATAAGCATTTTCAAGCATTTTAATCGTTGAAATCGTTCAAATAGAAGCAATATTAATAAAAACGAATAATAAAAATTCGTCGTTTTATGCTGTTTTACGCGTTAAACGCAGTTTAAAAAGCTCAAAACGTGGTGTTTTGCTAAAATAAGCATTTTCAAGCATTTTAGATCGTTGAAATCGTTCAAATAGACGCAATAAAAAAAAAACGAATAATAAAAATTTCGTCGTTTTATGCTGTTTTACGCGTTAAAACGCAGAAAAAAAGCTCAAAACGTGCTGTTTTGCTAAAATAAGCATTTTCAAGCATTTTAGATCGTTGAAATCGTTCAAATAGACGCAATATTAATAAAAACGAATAATAAAATTTCGTCGTTTTATGCTGTTTTTACGCGTTAAAACGCAGATTAAAGCTCAAATCGTGCTGTTTTGCTAAAATAAGCATTTTCAAGCATTTTAAATCGTTGAAATCGTTCAAATAGAAGCAATATTAATAAAAACGAATAATAAAAATTCGTCGTTTTATGCTGTTTTACGCGTTAAAACGCAGATTAAAGCTCAAAACGTGCTGTTTTGCTAAAATAAGCATTTTCGCTTTTAGATCGTTGAAATCGTTCAAATAGACGCAATATTAATAAAAACGAATAAAAAAATTCGTCTTTTTTTATGCTGTTTTACGCGTTAAAACGCAGATTAAAACTCAAAACGTGCTGTTTTGCTAAAATAAGCATTTTCAAGCAATTTAGGTCGTTGAAATCGTTCAAATAGAATCAATATTAGTAAAAACGAATAATAAAAATTGTCGTTTTTATGCTGTTTTACGAGTTAAAACGCAGATTAAAGCTCAAAACGTGCTGCTTGTTAAAATAAGCATTTTCAAACATTTTAGATCGTTGAAATCGTTCAAATAGAAGCAATATTAATAAAAACGAATAATGTAAATTCGCCGTTTTATGCTGTTTTACGCGTTAAAACGCAGATTAAAGCTCAAAACGTGCTGATTTTGCTAAAATAAGCATTTTCAAGCATTTTAGATCGTTGAAATCGTTCAAATAGACGCAATATTAATAAAAACGAATAATAAAATTTCGTCGTTTTATGCTGTTTTACGCGTTAAAACGCAGATTAAAACTCAAAACGTGCTGTTTTGCTAAAATAAGCATTTTCAAGCATTTTAGATCGTTGAAATCGTTCAAATAGAAGCAATATTAATAAAAACGAATAATAAAAATTCGTCGTTTTTATGCTGTTTACGCGTTAAAACGCAGATTAAAGCTCAAAACGTGGTGTTTTGCTAAAATAAGCATTTTCAAGCATTTTAGACCGTTGAAATCGTTCAAATAGACGCAATAAAAAAAAACGAATAATAAAAATTTCGTCGTATTTATGCTGTTTTCCGCGTTAAAACGCAGAATAAAGCTCAAAACGTGCTGTTTGCTAAAATAAGCATTTTCAAGCATTTTAGATCGTTGAAATCGTTCAAATAGACGCAATATTAATAAAACGAATAATAAAAATTTCGTCGTTTTATGCTGTTTTACGCGCTAAAACGCAGATTAAAGCTCAAATCGTGCTGTTTTTGCTAAAATAAGCATTTTCAAGCATTTTGGGATCGTTGAAATCGTTCAAATAGAACCCAATATTAATAACAAACAAATAATAAAAATTCGTCGTTTTTATGCTGTTTTACGCGTTAAAACGCAGATTAAACTAAAAACGTGCTGTTTTGCTAAAATAAGCATTTTCAAGCATTTTAGATCGTTGAAATCGTTCAAATAGACGCAATATTAATAAAAACAAAATAAAAATTTCGTCGTTTTATGCTGTTTTACGCGTTAAAACGCTGATTAAAGCTCAAAACGTGCTTTTTTGCTAAAATAAGCATTTTCAAGCATTTTAGATCGTTGAAATCGTTCAAATAGACGCAATTAATAAAAACGAATAATAAAATTTCGTCGTTTTTATGTGTTTTACGCCTTAAAACGCAGTTTAAAAAGCTCAAAACGTGCTGTTTTGCTAAAAAAGCATTTTCAAGCATTTTAGATCGTTGAAATCGTTCAAATAGAAGCAATATTAATAAAAACGAATAATAAAAAATTCGTCGTTTTATGCTGTTTTACGCGTTAAAACGCAGATTAAAAGCTCAAAACGTGGTGTTTTGCTAAAATAAGCATTTTCAAGCATTTTAGATCGTTGAAATCGTTCAAATAGACGCAATAAAATAAAAACGAATAATAAAATTTCGTCGTTTTATGCTGTTTTACGCGTTAAACGCAGAATAAAGCTCAAAACGTGCTGTTTTGCAAAATAAGCATTTTCAAGCATTTTAGATCGTTGAAATCGTTCAAATAGACGCAATATTAATAAAAACGAATAATAAAAATTTGTCGTTTTATGCTGTTTTACGCGTTAAAACGCAGATTAAAGCTCAAAACGTGCTGTTTTGCTAAAATAAGCATTTTCAAGCATTTTATATCGTTGAAATCGTTCAAATAGACGCAATATTAATAAAACAAATAATAAAAATTTCGTCGTTTTTATGCTGTTTTACGCGTTAAAACGCTGATTAAAGCTCAAAACGTACTGTTTTGCTAAAATAAGCATTTTCAAGTATTTTAGATCGTTGAAATCGTTCAAATAGACGCAATATTAATAAAACGAATAATAAAAAAATTCGTCGTTTTATGCTGTTTTACGCGTTAAACGCAGATTAAAGCTCAAAACGTGCTGTTTTGCAAAAATAAGCATTTTCAAGCATTTTAGATCGTTGAAATCGTTCAAATAGAAGCAATATTAATAAAAACGAATAATAAAAATTCGTCGTTTTATGCTGTTTTACGCGTTAAAACGCAGATTAAAGCTCAAAACGTGCTGTTTTGCTAAAATAAGCATTTTCAAGCACTTTAGATTGTTGAAATCGTTCAAATAGAAGCAATATTAATAAAAACGAATAATAAAAATTTCGTCGTTTTTATGCTGTTTTACGCGTTAAACGCAGATTAAGCTCAAAACGTGCTGTTTTGCTAAAATAAGCATTTTCAAGCATTTTTAGATCGTTGAAATCGTTCAAATAGACGCAATATTAATAAAAACGAATAATAAAATTTCGTCAGCACCCCATGCTGTTTTACGCGTTAAAACGCAGATTAAAGCTCAAACGTGCTGTTTTGCTAAAATAAGCATTTTCAAGCATTTTAGATCGTCGAAATCGTTCAAATAGAAGCAATATTAATAAATAACAGATAATAAAAAATTCGTCGTTTTTATGCTGTTTTAAGCGTTAAAACGCAGATTAAAACTCAAAACGTGCTGTATTGCTAAAATAAGCATTTTCAAGCATTTTAGATCGTTGAAATCGTTCAAATAGACGCAATAAAAATAAAAAACGAATAATAAAATTTCGTCGTTTTATGCTGTTTTACGCGTTAAAACGCAGAATAGAAAGCTCAAAACGTGCTGTTTTGCTAAATAAAAGCATTTTCAAGCATTTTAGATCGTTGAAATCGTTCAAATAGAAGCAATATTAAAAACGAATAATAAAAAATTTCGTCGTTTTATGCTGTTTTACGCGTTAAAACGCAGATTAAAACTCAAACGTGCGGTTTTGCTAAAATAAGCATTTTTCAAGCATTTTAGATCGTAGAAATCGTTTTAAATAGAAGCAATATTAATAAAACGAATAATAAAAATTCGTCATTTTATGCTGTTTACGCGTTAAAACGCAGATTAAAGCTCAAAACGTGCTGTTTTTTTGCTAAAATAAAGCATTTTCAAGCATTTTAGATCGTTGGGAAATCACGTTCAAATAAGACGCAATATTAATAAAAACAGATAATAAAATTCGTCGTTTTTATGCTGTTTTACGCGTTAAAACGCAGATTAAAACTCAAAACGATAACTGTTTGCTAAAATAAGCATTTTCAAGCATTTTTAGATCGTTGAAATCGTTCAAATAGAATCAATATTAATAAAAACGAATAATAAATTACGTCGTTTTTATGCTATTTTACGAGTTAAAACGCAGATTAAAGCTCAAAACGTGCTGTTTTGTTAAAATAAGCATTTTTCAAACATTTTTAGATCGTTGAAATCGTTCAAATAAACCAATATTAATAAAACGAATAATAAAATTCGTCGTTTTATGCTTTTTTACGCGTTAAAACGCAGATTAAAGCTCAAAACGTGCTGTTTTGCTAAAATAAGCATTTTCAAGCATTTTTAGATCGTTGAAATCGTTTAAATAGAACAATATTAATAAAAACGAATAATAAAAATTTGTCGTTTTATGCTGTTTTACGCGTTAAAACGCAGATTAAAATCAAAACGTGCTGTTTTGCTAAATAAGCATTTTCAAGCATTTTAGATCGTTGAAATCGTTCAAAAAAGAAGCAATATTAATAAAAACGAATAAAAAAAAATTCGTCATTTTATGCTGTTTTACGCGTTAAAACGCAGATTAAACTCAAAACGTGCTGTTTTGCTAAAATAAAGCATTTTCAAGCATTTTAGATCGTTGAAATCGTTCAAATAGACGCAATATTAAAAAAAACGAATAATAAAATTCGTCTTTTTTTATGCTGTTTTACGCGTCAAAACGCAGTTAAAGCTCAAACGTGCTGTTTTGCTAAAATAAGCATTTTCAAGCATTTTGATCGTTAAAATCGTTCAAATAGACGCAATATTAATAAAAACGAATAATAAAAATTTCGTCTTTTTTATGCTGTTTTACGCGTTAAAA
>NW_027046012.1:0-37185 GCF_025399875.1 Dalotia coriaria | reverse complement strand
CAAAAAAACGTGTTTTTTTTGCTTTTTACACCCGTTGAAAAAACGCAATTAATAAAAACTAATAATCAAAAATTTTGTCTTTTTAAATGCTGTTTTACGCGTTAAAACGCAAATAAAACTCAAAACGTGCTGTTTTGCTAAATAAGCATTTTCAAGCATTTTAGATCGTTGAAATCGTTCAAATAGACTAAATTAATAAAAAAAACGAATATAAAAATTCGTCGTTTTTATGCTGTTTTACGCGTTAAAACGCAAATTAAACTCAAAAAGTGCTGTTTTGCTAAAATAATCTTTTTAAAGCATTTTAGATCGTTGAAATGTTCAAATAGACCAATATTAATAAAAACAAATAATAAAAATTTCGCCGTTTTATGCTGTTTTACGCGTTAAAACGCAAATTAAAGCTCAAAACGTGCTGTTTTGCTAAAATAATCATTTTCAAGCATTTTAACGTTGAAATCGTTCAAATAGACGCAATTAATAAAAACGAATCAAAAAATTTCGTCTTTTTTATGCTGCTTTACGCGTTAAAACCAGATTAAAGCTCAAAACGTGCTTTTTGCTAAAATAAGCATTTTCAAGCATTTTGATCGTTAAAATGTTCAAATAGAAGCAATATTAATAAAAACGAATAATAAAAATTCGTCGTTTTATGCTGTTTTAGGGTTAAAAACGCAGATTAAAGCTCAAAACGTGCTGTTTTGCTAAAATAATCATTTTCAACTTTTTTAGATCGTTGAAATCTTTTCAAATAGACGCAATATAAAAAAACGAATAATAAAATTTCGTCGTTTTATGCTTTTTTACGCTTTAAAAACGCAGATTAAAGCTCAAAACGTGCTGTTTTGCTAAATAAGCATTTTCAGCATTTTATATCGTTGAAATAGTTCAAATAGAAGCAATATTTAAAACGAATATAAAATTCGTCGTTTTTATGCTGTTTTACGCGTTAAAACGCAGATTGCTAAAAACGTGCTGTTTGATAAAAAAATCATTTTCGCATTTTAATCGTTGGAAATCGTTCAAATAGACCAATATTAATAAAAAGATAAAAAATTTCGTCGTTTTTTATGCTGTTTTACGCGTTAAAACGCAGATTAAACTCAAAACGTGCTGTTTTGCTAAATAATCATTTTCAAGCATTTTAGATCGTTGAAATCGTTCAAATAGACGCAATATTAATAAAAACGAATAATAAAAATTTCGTCGTTTTTATGCTTGTTTTACGCGTTAAAACGCAGATTAAAAGCTCAAAAGCGTGCTGTTTTGCTAAAATAACATTTTCGCATTTTAGATCGTTGAAATCGTTCAAATAGAACCAAATTAATAAAAATCAAATAAAAAAAATTCGTCGTTTTATGCTGTTTTACGCTTAAAACGCGTTGTCAAAACGTGCTGTTTTGCTAAAATAATCATTTTCAAGATTTTAGATCGTTGAAATCCCCAAAATTTGGGCGCAATATTAAAAACAAATAATAAAAATTTCGTCGTTTTCATGCTGTTTTACGCTTTAAAAACGCAGATTAAAACTCAAAACGTGCTTTTTAAAATAACTTTTTCCCCAGATCGTTGAAATTTTTCAAATTGAAGCAATATTAACAAAACGAATAAAAAAAATTTCGTCGTTTTATGCTTTTTTTACGCTTAAAACGCAGTTTAAAAAACTCAAAACGTGCTGTTTTGCTAAAATAATCATTTTCAAGCATTTTAGATCGTTGAAATCGTTCAAATAGACGCAATATTAATAAAAAACGATAATAAAATTTCGTCGTTTTTATGCTGCTTTACGCGTTAAAACGCAGATTAAAGCTCAAAACGTGCTGTTTTGCTAAAATAAGCATTTTCAAAGCATTTTAGATCGTTGGAAATCGTTCAAATAGAAGCAATATTAATAAAAACGAATAATAAAAATTCGTCTTTTTTATGCTGTTTTACGCGTTAAAACGCAGATTAAAGCTCAAAACGTGCTGTTTTGCTAAAATAAGCATTTTCAAGCATTTTAGATCGTTGAAATCGTTCAAATAGACGCAATATTAATAAAAACGCAATAATAAAATTCGTCGTTTTATGCTGTTTTACGCGTTAAAACGCAGATTAAAACTCAAAACGTGCTGTTTTGCTAAAATAATCATTTTCAAGCATTTTAGATCGTTGAAATCGTTCAAATAGACGCAATATTAATAAAACGAATAATAAATAATTTCGTCGTTTTTATGCTGTTTTACGCGTTAAAACGCAGATTAAAAGCTCAAAACGTGCTGTTTTGCTAAAATAAGCATTTTCAAGCATTTTTGATCGTTGAAATCGTTCAAATAGAACAATATTAATAAAACGAATAATAAAAAATTCGTCGTTTTATATTGTTTTACGCGTTAAAACGCAAATTAAAGACTCAAAAAGTGCTGTTTTGCTAAAATAATCATTTTCAAGCATTTTAGATCGTTGAAATCGTTCAAATAGACGCAATATTATTAAAAAACGAATAATAAAAATTTCGTACGTTTTTATGCTGTTTTACGCGTTAAAACGCAGATTAAAGCTCAAAACGTGCTGTTTTGCTAAAATAACATTTTCAAGCATTTTAGATCGTTGAAATCTTTCAAATAGAAGCAATATTAATAAAAACGAATAATAAAAATTCGTCTTTTTTTATGCTGTTTTACGCGTTAAAACGCAGATTAAAGCTCAAAACGTGCTGTTTTGCTAAAATAATCATTTTCAAGCATTTTAGATCGTTTGAAATCGTTCAAATAGACGCAATATTAATAAAAACGAATACATAAATTTCGTGTTTTTATGCTGTTTTACGCGTTAAAACGCAGATTAAAGCTCAAAACGTGCTGTTTTGCTAAAATAAGCATTTTCAAGCAATTTAGATCGTTGAAATCTTCAAATAGAAGCAATATTAATAAAAACGAATAATAAAAAAATTCGTCGTTTTTTATGCTGTTTTACGCGTTAAAACGCAGATTAAACTCAAAACGTGCTGTTTTAAAATAATCATTTTCAAGCATTTTAGATCGTTGAAATCGTTCAAATAGACGTATATTAATAAAAACGAATAATAAAATTTCGTCGTTTTTATGCTGTTTACGCGTTAAAACCAGATTAAACTCAAAACGTGCTGTTTTGCTAAAATAAGCATTTTCAAGCATTTTAGATCGTTGAAATCGTTTCAAATAGAAGCAATATTAATAAAAACGAATAATAAAAAATTCGTCGTTTTTATGCTGTTTTACGCGTTAAAACGCAGATTAAAAGCGTCAAAACGTGCTGTTTTGCTAAAATAATCATTTTCAAGCATTTTAGATCGTTGAAATCGTTCAAATAGACGCAATATTAATAAAAACGAATAATAATAAATTTCGTCTTTTTATGCTGTTTTACGCGTTAAAACGCAGATTAAAAGCTCAAAACGTGCTGTTTTGCTAAAATAAGCATTTTCAAGCATTTTATATCGTTGAAATCGTTCAAATAGAAGCAATATTAAAAAACGAATAATAAAAATTCGTCTTTTTTTGGGCTTTTTTTACCTTTAAAACGCAGTTTAAAAACCTAAAAAACGTCTGTTTTGATTTCTTTTTAAAAAGCATTTTAAATCGTTGAAATCGTTAAATAGACGCAATATTAAAAAAAACGAATAATAAAAATTTCGTCTTTTTTATGCTGTTTTTGGTTAAAAAACGCAGTTTAAAAGCTCAAAACGTGCTTTTTTTTGCTAAAAAAAAAGCATTTTCAAGCTTTTTAGATCGTTGAAATCGTTCAAATAAAAAATATTTAAAAACGAATAATAAAAAATTAGTCGTTTTTATGCTTTTGCGTTAAAACGCAAATTAAAACTCAAAAGTGCTGTTTTGTTTTAAAATAATCATTTTAAAATTTTTTAGATCGTTGAAATCGTTCAAATAGACGTATTAATAAAACGAATAATAAAAATTTCGTCGTTTTTATGCTGTTTTCGCGTTAAAACGAAAATTAAAAGCTCCGTGCTGTTTTTCACAAAAAAAAGCTTTTTTCAACCCTTTTTTAGATCGTTGAAATCGTTCAAATGAAGCAATATTAATAAAAAGGAATAAAAAAAATTTCGTCGTTTTTAGTTTTGTTTTACCTTAAAACGCAGTTTAAAAAAAACTAAAAAACGTGCTTTTTTTGTTTTAAAATAAGCTTTTTTAAAGCTTTTTTTAGATCGTTTAAAAAATCTTTCCCAAATAGAAGCAATATTAAAAAAAAGGGGAATAATAAAAATTTTCTTTTTTTATGCTGTTTTACGCAAAAAGGGTTAAAAGCTAAAAGGGGGTGCTTTTTTTGCTAAAATAATCATTTTCAAGCTTTTTTAGATCGTTGAAATCTTTCCCAAATAGACGCAATATTAATAAAAACGAATAAAAAAAAATTCGTCTTTTTTATGCTTTTTTTTACCCGTTAAAACGCAGATTAAGCTCAAAACGTGCTTTTTTCCCAAAAATAATCATTTTCAAGCATTTTAAATCATTAAATTTCCCGTTTAAATAGACGCAATATTAAAAAAAAACGAATAAAAAAAAATTTCGTCTTTTTATGCTTTTTTACGCGTTAAAACGCAGATTAAAACTCAAAACGTGCTGTTTAGCACAAAAAAGCATTTTAAGCATTTTTAGATCTTTGGGAAATTTTGTTAAATAGAATCAATATTAATAAAAACGAATAAAAAAAATTCGTCGTTTTTTTGCTGTTTTACGGGGTTAAAAAACCCAGTTTAAAAAACTCAAAACGTGCTTTTTTTGCTAAAAAAATTTTTCAAGCTTTTTAAACTTAAAAATTCGTTCAAATAAACAATATTAATAAAAACGAAAATAAAAATTCGTCTTTTTTATGCTTTTTTCGCGAAAACCAGTTAAAATAAAACGTGCTTTTTTTTGTTTTAAAATAATCTTTTTTAAAGCATTTTTAGATCGTTGAAATCGTTAAAAATAGGCGCAATATTAAAAAAAACGAATAATTTTCGTCTTTTTTTATGCTGTTTTACGCTTTAAAAACCCGCAGTTTAAAAACTCAAAACGTTCTGTTTTGCTAAAAATAAAATTTTCAAGCATTTTTAGATCTTTTGAAATTTTTTAAAATTTTGAAGCAATATTAATAAAAACAAAACCCCAAAAAAGGTTTTTAAAAATGCTGCTTTACGCTTTAAAAACCCGATTAAAGCTAAAAACGTGCTGTTTTGCTAAAATAACTTTTTTCAAAAGCATTTTAGATCGTTGAAATCGTTCAAATGGCAATATTAATAAAAACGAATAATAAAAAAATTTGGGCTTTTTAAATTGTTTACGGGGTTTAAAAAACCCGGTTAAAAACCCAAAACGTGCTTTTTTTGCTAAAATAATCATTTTCAAGCTTTTTTAGATCGTTGAAATCGTTCAAATGACGCAATATTAAAAAAAACGAATAATAAAATTCGTCGTTTTTATCTTTTTTTTACCGTTAAAACGCAGATTAAAATTTTAAAAAACGTGCTTTTTTTGCTAAAATAATTTTTCAAGCTTTTTAAATCTTGAAATCTTTTTAAATAGACGCAAAAAATTAATAAAAACAAATTTAAAAAAATTTCGTTTTTTTTATGCTTTTTTTAGGGTTAAAAACGCAGTTTAAAAAACTCAAAACTTGCTGTTTTGCTAAAATAAGCTTTTTTAAAGCTTTTGGGTCGGTTTGAAATCGTTCAAATAGAATCAATAAATAAAAAGGGGTAAAAAAAAATTCGTCTTTTTTTTATGTTTGTTTTACGCGTTAAAACGCAAGTTTAAAAAACTCAAACGTGTTTTGTTTTGCTAAAAAAATATTTTCAAGCATTTTAGACCCGTTGAAATCTTTTAAAAATAGAAGCAATATTAATAAAAACGAATAAAAAAAAAATTCGTCGTTTTTTGTTTTACGCGTTAAAACGCAGTTTAAAAAGCTCAAAACGTGTTTTTTTGCTAAAAAAATATTTCAAGCTTTTTTTAGATCGTTGAAACCCGTTCAAATAGGCGCAATAAAATGGAAAACGAAAAAAACCGTCGTTTTTTATGTTTGTTTTACGGGTTAAAACGCAGATTAAAGCTCAAAACGTTCTGTTTTGCTAAAAAAAACATTTTCAACTTTTTAGATCTTTGGGAAATTTTTTCCAAATTAAAGAAAATATTGAAAACGAATCATAAAAATTTCGTCTTTTTTTATGCTTTTTTCCCCGCGTTTAAAAACAGTTTAAAAAACCCAAAATTTTGCTTTTTTTTGCTAAAAAAAGGCATTTTAAAAGCTTTTTTTAATCGTTGAAATCGTTAAAAATAGAAGAAATTTTGAACGAATAAAAAAAAAATTTGTCTTTTTTATGCTTTTTTACGCTTTAAAAAGCAGATTAAACCCCAAAACGTGCTGTTTTGCTAAAATAATCATTTTCAAGCTTTTTTAGATCGTTGAAATTTTTAAAAGGGGCGCAATATTAAAAAAAAACGAATAAAAATTTTCGTCTTTTTTTATGCGGGGACGCTTTAAAAAGCAGATTAAACTAAAAACGTGCTGTTTTTTTCTAAAAAAAGCTTTTTCAAGAAATTTTTATATCGTTGAAATCGTTCAAAAAAAAACAATATTAAAAAAAACGAATAAAAAAAAATTCGTCTTTTTTATGCTTTTTTACGCGTTAAAGGCAGTTAAAGCTCAAAACGTCTTTTTTGTTAAAATAATCATTTCAAGCATTTTTTCCGTTGAAATCTTTTCAAAATAGACGCAATATTAATAAAAAACGAATAAAAAAAATTTCGTCGTTTTATGCTTTTTTCCCGGGAAAACCAGATTAAAGCTAAAAACTTCCCCTTTTTTTTTAAAATAAGCTTTTTTTCAAAATTTTTTAGGAATCTTTTGAAATCTTTAAAAATAGAATCAATATTAAAAAAAGGCAAATAAAAAAAATTTTCGTGGTTTTTATGCTTTTTTTACGCGTTAAAACGCAGTTTAAAAACTCAAAAGGGCCTTTTTTTGCTAAAATAATCATTTTCAAGAAATTTTTAGATCTTTGGGAAATCGTTCAAATAGACGCAATTTTAAATTTAAAAACAAAACCAAAAATTTCGTCTTTTTTAAATGTTTGTTTTTACGCGTTAAAACGCAGATTAAAGCTCAAAACGTGCTGTTTTGCTAAAAAACCAAGCTTTTTTCGTTGAAATCGTTCAAATAGAAGCAATATTAAAAAAAGGAATAAAAAAAAATTTGTCTTTTTTATGCTTTTTTACGCGGTAAAAAACGCAGATTAAATTTAAAAACGTCTTTTTTTTGAAAAAATAATCATTTTAAAAGCTTTTTTTTAGATCGGGGAAATCTTTAAAAAATAGACGCAATATTAATAAAACGGAGTAATAAAAATTTCGTCGTTTTTTTTTTTAAATGCGTTAAAACGCAGTTTAAAAAGCTAAAAACGTGCTGTTTTGCTAAAATAAGCTTTTTTAAAAGCATCTTAGATCGTTGAAATCGTTCAAAAAAAACAATATTAAAAAACGGAAAAAAAATTGAGGGTTTTTTTACTTTTTTTACCGGAAAAACGCAAAATTAAAAACTAAAAAGGGCTTTTTTTGCTAAAATAATCTTTTTTAAAAGCATTTTTAGATGGGTAAATCGTTAAAAATAGACGCAATATTAATAAAAAAGAGTAATAAAAATTTCGTCTTTTTATGCTTTTTTATGCGTTTAAAAAACGCAGATTAAAAGCTCAAAACGTCTTTTTTTGCTAAAAAAAGCTTTTTTAAAGCATTTTAGATCGTTGAAATCGTTCAAATAGACCAATATTAATAAAAACGAATAAAAAAATTTTCCGTTTTTTTTTACGCGTTAAAACACAGTTTAAAAAACCCCAAAACGTGCTGATTTGTTTTAAAAATAAGAAATTTTTCAAACTTTTGGGGGTTTTTGAAACCCTTTTTCCAAAAAAATGAAAGCAATATTAAAAAAAACGGATAAAAAAACCAGGGCTGTTTTACGCGTTAAAACGCAGTTTTAAAACTCAAAACGTGCTTTTTTTGCAAAAAATAATCGTTTTCAACTTTTTAAGATCGTTGAAATCGTTCAAATAGACGCAATTTAAAAAACGAATAAAAAAATTTCGTCGTTTTTTGTTTTTACGCGTTAAAACATAGTTTAAAAACTCAAAACGTGCTGTTTTGCTAAAATAAGTATTTTAAAGCATCTTAGATCGTTGAAATCGTTCAAATAGAAGCAATATTAAAAAAAACGAATAATAAAAAAATTCGTCTTTTTTTATGCTTTTTTTTACGCTTTAAAAACCAGATTAAAACTCAAAACGTGCTGTTTTCCAAAATAATCATTTTAAAAGCTTTTTTAGATCGTTGAAATCGTTCAAATAGACGCAATATTAAAAAAAACAATAAAAAAAATTTCGTCGTTTTTATGCTTTTTTACGCGTTAAAACGCAGATTAAAGCTTAAAACGTGCTGTTTTGCAAAAATTAAGCATTTTCAAGCATTCTAGATCGTTGAAATTTTTCAAATAGAATCAAATTAAAAAAAAAGAAAAAAAAAATTCGTCTTTTTTTATGCTTTTTTTACGCGTTAAAACGCAGATTAAAACTCAAAACGGCTGTTTTGTAAAATAATCATTTCAAGCATTTTGATCGTTGAAATCGTTCAAATAGACGCAATATTAAAAAAAACGAATAAAAAAAATTTCGTCTTTTTTTATGCGCAGGGGTTAAAACGCGTTAAACCAAAACGTGCTTTTTAAATTTTCAAGCTTTTTTAGATCGTTGAAACGTTCAAATAGAAGCAATATTAAAAAAACGAATAATAAAAATTCGTTTTTTATGCTTTTTTTACGCGGAAAAAACGCAGATTAAACTAAAAAGGGCTGTTTTGCTAAAATAATTTTTCAAGCTTTTTTAGATCTGGAAATCGTTCAAATAGACCAAAAAAAAAACGAGTAAAAAAAATTTCGTGTTTTTAGGTTTTTTATGCTTTAAAAACGCAGATTAAAACTCAAAACGTGCTGTTTTGCTAAAATAAGCTTTTTTAAAGCATCTTAGACGTTGAAATCGTTCAAATAAAAGAATATTAATAAAAACGAATAATAAAAATTCGTCGTTTTTGCTTTTTTACGCTTTAAAAACGCAGATTAAAGCTCAAACGTGCTTTTTGCTAAAATAATTTTTTTTTAACGTGGAAATCATTCAAATGACGAATATTAAAAAAAAGGGATAAAAAAATTTTGTTTTATGTTTTTTATGCTTTAAAAAGCAGTTTAAAAGCTCAAAACGTCTGTTTTCAAAATAAGTTTTTTAAAGTTTTTTCGTTGAAATCGTTCAAATAGACGCAATAAATAAAAACGAAAATAAAAAATTTCGTCGTTTTTATGCTTTTTTACGCGTTAAAACACAGATTAAACTAAAAACGGCTGATTTGAAAATAAGTATTTTCAACTTTTTGGGTTTTAAAATCCCAAAAGAAGCAATTTTTAAAAAAACGGATAATAAAAATTGGTCGTTTTTTGTTGTTTTAGGGGAAAAACGCAATTTAAAAACCCAAAATGCGTTTTTGCTAAAATAATAGATCGTTGAAATCGTCAAATAGACGCAATATTAATAAAACGAATAATAAAAATTCGTCGTTTTATGCTGTTTTACGCGTTAAAACGCAGTTTAAAAAGTTTAAAACGTGCTGTTTTGCTAAAATAAGCATTTTCAAGCATTTTTAGATCGTTGAAATCATTCAAATAGAATCAATATTAATAAAAAAACGATTAATAAAAAATTCGTCTTTTTTATGCTGTTTTACGCGTTAAAACGCAGATTAAAGCTCAAAAGGGCTGTTTTGCTAAAATAACATTTTCAAGCATTTTAGATCGTTGAAATCGTTCAAATAGACCCCAATATTAATAAAACGAATAATAAAAATTTCGTCGTTTTTATGCTGCTTTACGCGTTAAAACGCAGTTTAAAAAGCTAAAAACGTGCTGTTTTGCTAAATTAGCATTTTCAAGCATTTTAGATCGTTGAAATCGTTCAAATAGACGCAATATTAATAAAAACGAATAATAAAAATTCGTCTTTTTTTATGCTGTTTACGCGGTAAAACGCAGTTTAAAAAGCTCAAAACGTGCTGTTTTGCTAAAATAATCATTTTCAAGCATTTTAGATCGTTGAAATCGTTCAAATAGACGCAATATTAATAAAAACTAATGATAAAAATTCGTCGTTTTATGCTGTTTTACGCGTTAAAACGCAGATTAAAGCTTAAAACGTGCTGTTTTGCTAAAATAAGCATTTTCAAGCATTTGATCTTTGAAATCGTTCAAATAGAAGCAATATTAATAAAAAACGAAGAATAAAAAATTCGTCGTTTTATGCTCTTTACGCGTTAAAACGCAGATTAAAGCTCAAAACGTGCTGTTTTGCTAAAATAATCATTTTCAAGCATTTTAGATCGTTGAAATCGTTCAAATAGACGCAATATTAATAAAAACTAATGATAAAAATTTCTCGTTTTTATGCTGTTTTACGCGTTAAAACGCAGATTAAAGCTTAAAACGTGCTGTTTTGCTAAAATAAGCATTTTCAAGCATTTGATCTTTGAAATCGTTCAAATAGAAGCAATATTAATAAAAACGAAGAATAAAAATTCGTCGTTTTATGCTCTTTTACGCGTTAAAACGCAGATTAAAGCTCAAAACGTGCTGTTTTGCTAAAATAATCATTTTCAAGCAGTTTAGATTGTTGAAATCGTTCAAATAGGCGCAATATTAATAAAAACGATTACAAAAATTTCTGTCGTTTTATGCTGTTTTACGCGTTAAAACGCAGATTAAAGCTCAAAACGTGCTGTTTTGCTTAAAATAATCATTTTCGAGCATTTTAGATCGTTGAAATCGTTCAAATAGACGCAATATTAATAAAAACGAATACAAAATTTCGTCGTTTTTATGCTGTTTTACGCGTTAAAACGCAGATTAAAGCTCAAAACGTGCTGTTTTGCTAAAAATAAGCATTTTCAAGCATTTTAGATCGTTGAAATCGTTCAAATAGAAGCAATATTAATAAAAACGAATAAAAAATTCGTCGTTTTATGCTGTTTTACGCGTTAAAACGCAGATTAAAGCTCAAAACGTGCTGTTTTGCTAAAATAATCATTTTCAAGCATTTTAGATCGTTGAAATCGTTCAAATAGACGCAATATTAATAAAAACTAATAATAAAAATTTCGTCGTTTTATGCTGTTTTACGGGTTAAAACGCAGATTAAAGCTCAAAACGTGCTGTTTTGCTAAAATAATCATTTTCAAGCATTTTAGATCGTTGAAATCGTTCAAATAGACGCAATATTAATAAAAACGAATAATAAAAATTTCGTCGTTTTATGCTGCTTTACGCGTTAAAACGCAGATTAAAGCTCAAAACGTGCTGTTTTGCTAAAATAAGCATTTTCAAGCATTTTAGATCGTTGAAATCGTTCAAATAGAGGGCAATATTAATAAAAACGAATAATAAAAATTGTCGTTTTATGCTGTTTTACGCGGTAAAACGCAGATTAAAGCTCAAAACGTGCTGTTTTGCTAAAATAATCATTTCAAGCATTTAAATCGTGGAAATCGTTCAAATAGACGCAATATTAATAAAAACGAGTAATAAAAATTTCGTCGTTTTATGCTGTTTATGCGTTAAAACGCAGATTAAAGCTCAAAACGTGCTGTTTTGCTAAAATAAGCATTTTCAAGCAATTTAGATCGTTGAAATCGTTCAAATAGAGCTATATTAATAAAAAACGAACAATAAAAATCGTCGTTTTATGCTGTTTTACGCGTTAAAAACGCAGATTAAAGCTCAAACGTGCTGTTTTGCTAAAATAACGTTTTCAAGCATTTAAGATCGTTGAAATCGTTCAAATAGACGCAATTAATAAAAAACGAATAATAAAAATTTCGTCGTTTTACGTGTTTTACGCTTAAAACACAGATTTAAAGCTCAAAACGTGCTGTTTTGCTAAAATAAGTATTTTCAAGCATTTTAGATCGTTGAAATCGTTCAAATAGAGCTAATTAATAAAAACGAATAAAAATTCGTCGTTTTTATGTTTTACGCGTTAAAACGCAGATTAAAGCTCAAAACGTGCTGTTTTGCTAAAAATAATCATTTTCAAGCATTTTAGATCGTTGAAATCGTTCAAATAGACGCAAATTAATAAAAACATAATAAAAAATTTCGTCGTTTTTAGCGTTTTACGCGTTAAAACGCAGATTAAAGCTTAAAACGTGCTGTTTTGCTAAAATAAGCATTTTCAAGCATTTTAGATCTTTGAAATCGTTCAAATAAAAGCATAAGTATTAATAAAAACAATTAGAACAAAATAATTTCGTTTTATGCTGTTTTACGCGTTAAAACGCGTTTAAAAAGTTCTCAAAACGTGCTGTTTTGCTAAAATAATCATTTTCAAGCATTTTAGATCGTTGAAACGTTCAAAAGACGCAATATTAATAAAAACCTTAATAATAAATTTCGTCGTTTTATGCTGTTTTACGGGTTAAAACGCAGATTAAAGCTCAAACGTGCTGTTTTTAAAATAACATTTTCAAGCTATTTAGAATCGTTGAAATCGTTCAAATAGACGCATATTAATAAAAACGAATAATAAAAATTTCGTCGTTTTTATGTGCTTTACGCGTTAAAACGCAGATTAAAGCTCAAACGTATGTTTTGCTAAAATAAGCATTTTCAAAGCATTTTAGATCGTTGAAATCGTTCAAATAGACGCAATATTAATAAAAACGTAATAAACAAAATCGTCGTTTTTATGCTGTTTTACGCGGTAAAACGTAGAATAAAGCTCAAAAACGTGCTGTTTGCTAAAAATATTTTTCAAGCATTTTAGATCGTGGAAATCGTTCAAATAGACGCAATAATAAAAACGATGTAATAAAAATTTCAGTCGTTTTAATGTGTTTTATGCGTTAAAACGCAGATTAAAAGCTCAAAACGTGCTGTTTTGCTAAAATAAGCATTTTAAAGCATTTTAGATCGTTGAAATCGTTCAAATAGAAGTAATATTAATAAAACGAATAATAAAAAATCGTCGTTTTATGCGTTTTACGCGGTAACACGAGATTAAAAGCTCAAAACGTGCTGTTTTGCTAAAACAATCATTTTCAAGCATTTTAGATCGTGGAAATCGTTCAAATAGACGATATTAATAAAAAAGTAATAAAAATTTGTCGTTTTGCTGTTTTATGCGTTAAACCGGTTTAAAAGCTTCAAAACGCTGCTGTTTTGCTAAATAACTTTTTAAGCTTTTAAACGTTGAAACTTCAAATGGCTTTTAAAATAAAATTTTCGCTTTTAATCGTTTAAGTTAAAAGCAGTTTAAAAATAAACGTTTTTTTTAAAATTCTTTTAGCTTTTAGGGGTTAAAAAATTTAAAATAACGCTGTTTTCAAAATAAATTTTCGCTTTTTTTGGGACCGTTAAACGCAATTAACCCAAAAAACCGGAAAAATAAATTTTCGGTTTTTAGTTTTTAAAAACGTTAAAATAGAAACTTTAAATTTCGAAAATAAATTTTGTCGTTTTATCTGTTTACGCGGTAAAGCAGATTAAAATAAAACGTTTTTGCAAAATAAAAATTTTAGCTTTTAGGGGAAAACGAAAATTTAAACCAAATTTTTCCAAAAAAAATTTTTTCCCTTTTTGCTTTTACGTTGAACGCCAATTAAAAAAACGGTGTTTTTTGCTTTAAAAGTTTTTAGCGTTAAAGTTAAAGTAAAATTTTTAAAATAATAAAAACTTTTTAATGTTTTTGGGGAAACGCAATTAATAAAACGAATTTAAAAAATTTTCCTTTTAAGCTTTTTGTAAAACGTTAAAAGCTAAAAAAACGATTAAAAAAAATTTTTTTGTTTTTAATCTTTTAACCGTTAAAAGAATTAAATAAAAAAATTAAAAAAGCTTTTAAGCTTTTTAGCGTTAAACCGTTAAAAGCCAAAATTTTTCGTAATAAAATTTTCTTTAAGCTTTTTATGCGTTAAAACCAATTAACCAAAAGGGCGATTTGCTAAAATAAAATTTTTTAAACCCGTTTAAAATCGTTAAATAAAAAGATTAAAAAAATTTTTGTTAATCTTTTTATTTTTTTAAAAACCGTTAAAGTTCAAAAGGCTGTTTTAAAAAAAATTTTTTAAAAATTTTTGTCGTTAAATGTTTTTACCCCTTTAAAACGAATTAAAATTTAAATGCTGTTTTAGCTTTAAAAGAAATTAAAGCAAAGTGCTGTTTGTAAAATAAATCAACTTTTTAAAGGAAATCGTTCTAGCTATTTTTAAAAACGAAAATTAAAATCCGTTTTGCTTTTTTGCGTTAAAAAAAAAATTTAAAAGGTTTTTATCAAAATAAGTTTTCAAAAAAATAATAAACGTTAAATAAAATCTTTTTAAATAAACGTTAAAAAAATCCGTTTTATGCTGTTTTGCTTAAAAAATAAATCAAAAGCTTTTTAAAAAATCTTTTAAAATTTTAGATCGTTAAATTAAAAGACGCAATATTTAAACGATTAAAAATTTCTCGTTTATGCTAATTTTTTAAAGCTAAAACGCAGTTAAGCTAAAATATCATTTTAAGCATTTTAAGTTTTAAATCGTTAAATGTCAAATAAAAAATTTTAATAAAATTTTTTTTCTTTTTTATGCTTTTTTTAAAGTAAAACGTTTTTTTTCTAAAAAGGCTTTTTGCTAAATAATCTTTAAACTTAATGGGAAATTTAAAAAAACGAAAAATTAAAAATCGGTTATTTTTCGCGTTACCGTTAGCTAAAACGCGTTCTAAAACTTGGTTTTCAAAAAGCATTTTAAGTTTTTAAATCGTTAAAAAATTTTAAAAAAACGAATATAAAAAACGTTATTTCGCGTTTTAAAGCGTTAAAAGAAAAACCCTTTTTAAGCTAAAAATAACTTTTTTCAAAGTATTTTAATTTTTTAAATCGAATCGTTCAAAAAGAAAATTATAAAAAAAACGAATTAAAATTCGTCTTTTTTATGTTGTTTTACGCGTTAAAACGCAGATTAAAACTAAAACGTGCTGTTTTGCTAAAATAACATTTTCAAGCATTTTAGATCTTTGAAATCGTTCAAATAGAGCAATTTTTAATAAAAACAAAAAAATTTCGTCTTTTTGCTTTTACGCGTTAAAACGCAGATTAAAGCTAAAACTGCTGTTTTGCTAAAATAACATTTTCAAGCATTTAGACTTGAAATCGTTCAAATAGGCAATATTAAAAAAACGAAAATAAAAAATCGTGTTTTATCTTTTACGCTTAAAACCAAAAAAATAAAAGTTTTTGTTTAAAAAAAGTTTTTAAGCAAAAGTAAACTTTCTGAAAAATTTAAAAAAAAAAATAATTAAATTTCTTTTTTATGGTTTTATTAAAAACGAATTTAAAAATAAAAACGTCGTTTTGTTTAAAAAATTTTTTGCTTTTAACTTAAATTTAAAATAAGAAATTTAATAAAAAAATAAAAAAAATTTTTTTTTATGGGTTTTAAAAAAAAAAAATAAAACGCTTTTTGTTTAAAAAAGTTTTTAAGCATTTTAAGTTAAAATCGTTTAAAAATTTTTAAAAAAAACAAAAAAAAAATTTGGTTTTTTATCTTTTTATTAAAACGAATTAAAAAAAAAGGCGTTTTTTTTCTTTTAAGCATTTTAACTTAAATCGTTCAAAAAAGAAATTTTAAAAAAAAATTTTAAAAAATTTTTTTTAGCTTTTTATTAAAACGAAAAAAAATCCGTTGTTTTGCCCAAAAAATATTTTCAAGCTTTTAACAAATCTTAAAAGCAAATTTAATAAAAAGAAAAAAAAAATTTTTTTTATTTTTTCGCGAAAAAAAGCGAAAAAAATAAAACGGTTTTTTTTTAAAAAAAGTTTTTAAAATTTTTTAAGCTTAAAATTTTTTCCCAAAAAGAAAAATATTAAAAAAAAACGAATAATAAAAATCGTCGTTTTTATGTTTTTTTTTGCGTTAAAACGAGATTAAACTCAAAACGGCTTTTTTGCTAAAATAATATTTTCAAGCATTTTTATCGTTGAAATCGTTCAAATAGACCTATTAAAAAAACGAAAAAAAAATTTTTGTCGTTTTAGGGGTTTTTGCGTTAAAACCAGATTAAAAAAGCTGTTTTGTAAAATAACATTTTCAAGCATTTTTATCTTGAAATCGTTCAAAGAACAATATAATAAAAACGAATAATAAAAATTGTTTTTGTCGTTTTACGTTAAAACCAGTTAAACCAATTTTTTTGCTAAAAAGTTTCTTTTGTAATAAATTTCAAATAGCAATTTAATATAGAAAACGTTACAAAATGGTTTTATTTATTAAAACGAAAATAAAAAATTGTCGTTTTACTGCTGTTTTTACGCTTAAAACCAATAAAGCTCAAAACTGCTGTTTTGCTAAATAACGCATTTCAAAAAGCATATTAGATCGTTGAAATCGTTTAAATAGACGCAATATATAAAAACGATAATAAAATTCAAAAGTCCGTTTTTATGCGTTTACGTTAAACGCAGATTTAACTTAAACGTTCTATTGAGCAATATTAATAATTTCAAGCATTTAGATCGTGAAATTTTGCAATAGTATCACATATTAATAAAAATCGATAATAAAATTCGTGTTTTTGCTATTTTCGTTAAAACTTTTAGATTAAAGTTCAAAACGTGCATTTAGCTAAAAAATAATTTTAAAGCATTTTAGTCGTTGAATCGTTCAAATAGTAAAACACAGATATTAATAAAACGGCGTTAATAAAAAATTTCGTTTTATGCTGTTTTACGCGTTAAACGCAATAAAAGCTAAAAAACGGCTAATTGTAAAAAATGTCGTTTTAGCATTTTACGTATGAAATCGTTCAAATAGAACAGTTTAATAAAACGAAATAATAAATTTCTCGTTTTTGAAATCTGCATTTACGCTTAAAATCAGATAAAACTCAAAAAAATTCTGTTTTTGCTAAAATAATTTTTCAAGCATTTAAAGATCGTTGAAATCGTTCAAATAGTTTGCAAATATAAAATTTCGAATAATTAAATTTTCAATCGTTTAATGCTGTTTTAGCGTTAAAAACGCGATTAAGAACTAAAACTTGCTGTTTTTTTAAAGCATAATATTTTCAGCATTTTAAGATCGTTTGAAATACGTTCAAATAGACGCAATTTAATAAAAACGAATAATAAAAAGTTTCGTCAAGTTTATAACTGATTTAAGCAAGTTAAAACGTCTTGATTAAAGTTTTAGCGTAAAGCAGTTTTACTAAAATAAGCTTTTTCAAGCATTTTAATCTTTTGAAATCGTTTCACATAGAGCAATATTATTAAAAACGAATAATAAAAAATTTCTCGTTTTATGCGTTTACGCGTTAAAACGCAGATTAAAGCTTAAAACGTGCTGTTTTGCTAAAATAATCATTTTCAAGCATTTTAGATCGTTGAAATCGTTCAAATAGACGCAATATTAATAAAAACGAATAATAAAAATTTCGTCGTTTTTATGTTGTTTTTACGCGTTAAAACGCAGATTAAAGTTTAAAACGTGCTGTTTTTGCTAAAATAAGTATTTTCAAGCATTTTAGATCGTTGAAATCGTTCAAATAGAAAATATTAAAAAAACGAATAATAAAAATCGTCGTTTTATGCTGTTTTACGCGTTAAAACGCAGTTTAAAAAGCTCAAAACGTGATGTTTTGCTAAAATAACATTTTCAAGCATTTTAGATCGTTGAAATCGTTCAAATAGACGCAATATTAAAAAAAACGAATAATAAAAATTCGTCGTTTTTATGCTGTTTTACGCGTTAAAACGCAGATTAAAGCTCAAAACGTGCTGTTTTGCTAAAAATAATCATTTTCAAGCATTTTAGATCGTTGAAATCGTTCAAATAGACGCAATATTAATAAAAACGAATAAAAAAAATTCGTCGTTTTATGCTGTTTACGCGTTAAAACGCAGATTAAAGCTCAAAACGTGCTGTTTTGCTAAAATAATCATTTCAAGCGTTTTAAATCGTTGAAATCGTTCAAATAGACGCAATATTAAAAAAAATCGAGTAAAAAAAATTTCGTCGTTTTTATGTTGTTTTATGCGTTGCGTTTTAAACCCTCAAAACGGTTTTTTTGAAAAACAAGCATTTTCCCCAATTTTAAATCGTTGAAATCGTTCAAAAAAAAATATTAAAAAAAAGGGAACAATAAAAAATTGTCTTTTTTATGCTGTTTTACGCTTTAAAAAAGGGCAGATTAAACCCTCAAAACGTGGTTTTTAAAAAAAAATCGTTTTCGCAATTTTGATCGTTGAAATCGTTCGCTAAATAGAGGGTTAAATATTAATAAAACAAATAAAAAAAAATTTTTTCTTTTATGCTGTTTTACGCTTTAAAAAACACAGATTAAAGCCCCAAAGGGTGTTTTTTGCTAAAATAAGTTTTTCCCCTTTTTGGATCGTTAAAAATCGTTAAATGGGCAATATTAAAAAAAACCCAATAATAAAAATTCGTCGTTTTATGCTGTTTTACGCGTTAAAAACGAAAGTTTAAAAAGCTGAAAAGGGCTGTTTTGCTAAAATAATATTTTCAAGCTTTTTTGGGATCGTTGAAATCGTTCAAATAGACGCAATATTAAAAAAAAACCAATAATAGAAATTTGTCGTTTTATTTGTTTTAGGGTTAAAACGAAAAAGTTTTAAAAGGGCTGTTTTGTTTAAAATAAGCATTTTCCCCAAATTTAAAATTTAAATTAATAAAAAAACGAAAAATTTCCCCGTCGTTTTATGTTTTTTTTACGCTTTAAAAACGCAGATTAAACCCTTCAAAACATGCTGTTTTTGAAAAATTCTTTTTCGGCATTTTAACGGGAAATCGTTAAATGGGGCGCAATATTAATCGAATAAAAAAAAATTTCGTCTTTTTTAAAACCCGTTTTCCCGCTTTAAAAAGGGGGGGATTGCCCCAAAAAGTGCTGTTTTGCTAAAATAATCATTTTCAAGTTTAGGATCGGGGAAATCGTTCAAATAGACCCCAATTTTTAAAAAAAAACGAATAAAAAAATTTCGTCGTTTTTATGTTGTTTTAGGGTTAAAAAACGCAGTTTAAAAAGCCCCCAAAACGTGCTTTTTTGCTAAAATAAGCATTTTCGCCATTTTAGATCGTTGAAATCGTTCAAATAGAAGCAATATTAAAAAAAAACGAATAAAAAAAAATTCGTCGTTTTATGCTGTTTTACGCGTTCCGGATTAAAGCTCAAAACGTGCTTTTTTGCTAAAAAAATCATTTTTCCAAGCTTTTTTAGATCGTTGAAATCGTTCAAATAGACCCCAAATATTAATAAAAACCAATAATAAAAAATTTAAATGTTTTTATGCTGTTTTAGGGGTTTAAAAACGCAGATTAAACCCTAAAAAGTTTTTGTTTTGCAAATAATCATTTTCAAGAATTTTAGATCGTTGAAATCGTTTAAATAGACGCAATAAAACGCAGATTAAAGTCAAAACGTGCTTGCTTTGCTAAAATAAGTATTTTCAAGCACCGATCGTTGAAATCGTTCAAATAGAAGTACATTAATAAAAACGAACAATAAAAAATCTGTCGCTTTTTATGCTGTTTTGCTAAAACGCAGATTAAAAAGCTCAAAAACGTGCCGTTTTGCTACAAAATAATCGTTTTCAGTAAGCATTTTAGACGTTGAAACTGTTCAAATAGACGCAATATTAATAAAAAAACGAATAATAAAAAATTTCGTCGTTTTATGCTGTTTTACGCGTTAAAACGCGCAGATTAAAGCTCAAAAACGTGCTGTTTTGCTAAAATAATCATTTTCTTGCCATTTTAGGATCGTTGAAATCGTTCAAATAGACGCAATATTAATAAAAACGACAATAAAAATTCGTCGTTTTTATGTTGTTTTACGCGTTAAAAACGCTGATTAAAAGCTCTCAAAACGTGCTGTTTTGCTGTACCGTTTACTTTCTAAGCATTTTGTAGATCGTTGAAATCGTCTTTAAATAGAAGCAATATTAAATAAAAACGAATAATAAAAATTCGTCGTTTTATGCTGTTTTACGCGTTAAAACGCAGATTAAAGCCTGTAAAACGTGCTGTTTTGCTAAAATAATCATTTCTTCAAGCATTTTAGATCGTTGAAATCGTTCAAATAGACGCAATATTAATAAAACTAATAATAAAAAATTTCTGGCCGTTTTATGCTGTTTTACGCGTTAAAACGCAGATTAAAAGCTCAAATGCGCTGTTTGCTAAAATAATCATTTCAAGCATTTTAGATCGTTGAAATCGTTCAAATAGACGGGCCGATAATAAAAACGAATAACAAAAATTTCGTCGTTTTATGCCGTTTACGCGTTAAACGCAGATTAAAAGCTTAAAATGCGCTGTTTTGCTGGGTAAAATAAGATTTCAAGCATTTAGATCGTTGAAATCGTCTTCAAATTAGAAGCTAGCCATTAATAAAAACGAATAATAAAAAATTCGTCGTTTTATGCTGTTTTACGCGGTAAATGCAGACAAAGCTCAAAACGTGCTGTTTTGCTAAAATAATCATTTTCAAGACGTGAGATCGCTGAAACTGTTCAAATAGGACGTACATTAATAAAAACGAATTATAAAAATTGTCGTTTTTATGCTGTTTTATGCGTTAAACGCATATTAAAGCTCAAAACGTGCTGTTTTGCTAAAATAAGCATTTTCAAGCATTTTAGACGTTGAAATCGTTCAAATAGAAGTACATTAATACAAAAAACGAACAATAAAAATTCGTCGTTTTATGCTGTTCTTTACGCGTTAAACGCAGGATTAGAGCTCAAAACGTGCTGTTTTGCTAAAAATAATCGTTTTCAAGCATTTTGTAGGATCAAGCTGGGAAATCGTTCAAATAGACGCAATATTAATAAAACCGAATAATAAAAATTTCGTCGTTTTATAAGCTGTTTTACGCGTTAAACGCAGATTAAAAGCCTTCAAAACGTGCTGTTTTGCTAAAATAAGTATTTCTAAGCATTTTAGGATCGTGTCGAAATCGTTCAAATAGAAGCAATATTATTAAAAACGAATAATAAAAAATTCGTCGTTTTTATGCTGTTTTACGCGTTAAAAACGCAGATTAAAGCCTCAAAACGCGCTGTTTTGCTAAAATAAGCATTTCTAAGCATTTTAGATCGTCGAAATCGTTCGCTAAATAGAAGTACATTAATAAAAAACGAATAATAAAAAATTCGTCGTTTTATAAGCGTTTTACGCGTTAAAAACGCAGATTAAAGCTCAAACGTGCTGTTTTGCCAAAATAATCATTTTCAAGCATTTTAGATCGTTAAAATCGTTCAAATAGGCGCATTATTAATAAAAACGAATAATAAAAATTCTGTCGTTTTATGCTGTTTTACGCGTTAAAACGCAGATTAAACTCCAAACGTGCTGTTTTGCTAAAATAATCATTTCAAGCATTTTAGATCATTGAAATTGCCCCGCAGACATTAATAAAAAACGAATAATAAAAAATTTCGTCGTTTTATAAGCTGTTTACGTTAAAACGCAGATTAAAGCTCAAAATCGTGCTGTTTTGCTACAAAATAAGTATTTTCTGCTACATTTTAGATCGTTGGAAATCGTTAAAATAGGAAGGCCATTAATAAAAAACGAATAATAAAAAAATTCGTCGTTTTTGGCGTTGCTTTACGCGTTAAAACACAGATTAAAAGCTCAAAACGTGCTGTTTTGCTAAATAATCATTTTCAAGCATTTGTGATCGTTGAAATCGTTCAAATAGACGCACATAATAAAAAACTACTACCAAAATTTCTGTCGTTTTATGCTGTTTTACGCCTTAAAAACGCAGATTAAAGCTTAAACGTGCTGTTTGCTAAATGTTTATTTTCAAGCATTTTAGATCGTTGAAATCGTTCAAATAAAAAAGCAATATTAATAAAACAAATAATAAAAATTGTCGTTTTTATGCTGTTTTACGCAAGTTAAAACGCAGATTAAAGCTTTAAAACGTGCTGTTTTGCTAAATGAGCATTTCGTAAGCATTTTAGATCGTGTTGGAAAATCGTTCAAATAGACGCACATTAATAAAAACGAATAATAAAAATTTCTGTCGTTTT
Source organism: Dalotia coriaria (assembly GCF_025399875.1). Classification (NCBI taxonomy): domain Eukaryota; kingdom Metazoa; phylum Arthropoda; class Insecta; order Coleoptera; family Staphylinidae; genus Dalotia; species Dalotia coriaria. Next base: position 15,038 of record NW_027046012.1, on the reverse strand, counting down.
TATGCTGTTTTACGCGTTTAAACGCAGATTAAAGCTCAAAACGTGCTGTTTTGCTAAAATAATCATTTTCAAGCATTTTAGATCGTTGGAAATTGTTCAAATAGGCGCAATATTAATAAAAACGAATAACAAAATTTCGTCGTTCTTATGTGCTGTTCTTTACGCGTTAAAAACGCAGCTTAAAAGCTCAAAACGTGCTGTTTTGCTAAAATAATCATTTTCAAGCATTTTAGATCGTTGAATTCGTTCAAATAGGCGCAATATTAATAAAAAACGAATAATAAAAATTTCAGTTTTATGCTGCTTTGCCGCGTTAAAACGTAAGGATTAAAACTAAAACGTGCTGTTTTGCTAAAATAAGCATTTTCAAGCAGTTTAGATCGTTGAAACCGTTCAAATAGACGCAATATTAATAAAACGAATAATAAAATTTCGTCGTTTTATGCTGTTTTACGCGTTAAAACGCAGATTAAAGCTCAAAACGTACGTTTTGCTAAAATAAGTATTTAAGCATTTATATATCGTTGAAATCGTTCAAATAGAAGCAATATTAATAAAAAACGAATAATAAAAATTCGTCGTTTTTGTATAAGCTGTTTTACGTTAAACGCAGATTAAAGCTCAAAACGTGCTGTTTTGCTAGCAAAATAAGCATTTTCAAGCATTTTATATCGTTGAAATCTCCGTTCAAATAGAGCAATATTAATAAAAAAGGAATAATAAGAAATTTACTGTTTTATAAAGTTGGTTTTACGTTAAACGTAGATTAAAGCTCAAAACGTGCTGTTTTTGCTAAAATAATCATTTTCTAAGCATTTTAGATCGTTGAAAATCGTCTGAAATAGACGCAATAATAAAAAACGAATAATAAAAAATTCTGCTCGTTTTATAAGCTGTTTCCACGCGTTAAAAACGCAGATTAAAGCTCAAAACGTGCTGTTCATAAAATGCTACTTTCAAGCATTTTAGATCGTTGAAACCGTTCAAATTGCAGCTGGGCCATTAATAAAAACGAATAATAAAAAAATCGCCGTTTATGCTCTTTACGCGTTAAACGCAGATTAAAGCTCAAAACGTGCTAAGTTTTGCTAAAAATAATTTTCATTTTCAAGCATTTTAGATCGTTGAAATCGTTCAAATAGGCGTACACAAAACAATAATAAAATTCCCCGTCGTTTTATGCTGTTTTACGCGTTAAACGCAGATTAAAAGCTCAAACGTGCTGTTTTTGCTAAAATAATCATTTTCAAGCATTTTAGACGTTGAAATCGCCCCAAATAGACGCAATATTAATAAAAACCAATAATGTGCACTGGCCGTTTTTATGCTGTTTTTACGCGTTAAAACGCAGATTAAAGCTTTTAAACGTGCTGTTTTGCTAAAATAAGCATTTTCAAGCATTTAGATCGTTGAAATCGCTCAAATAGAGCTGCTATTAATAAAAATGAATAATAAAAAATTGCCGTATAGTTGTTTTACGCCTTAAAACGCAGATTAAAGCTTAAAACGTGCTGTTTTGCTAAAATAAGCATTTTCAAGTATTTTAGATCGTTGAAATCGTTCTCAAATAGGCGCAATATTAATAAAAACTAATAATAAAAATTTCGTCGTTTTATGCTGTTTTACTTTCGCGTTAAACGCAGATTAAAAGCTTTTCTTAAAACGTGCTGTTTTGCTAAAATAAGCATTTTCAAGCATTTCGACTGCTGGAAACCTGTTCAAATAGGAAGCAATATTAATAAAAAAACGAAATAATAAAAATATTCGTCGTTTTTATGCTGTTTTACGCGTTAAAAACGCAGATCAAAAGCTCAAACGTGCTGTTTTGCTAAACAAATCATTTTCTGCTTGCAGTTTAGATCGTTGAAATCGTTCAAATAGGCGCAATATTACCAAAAAATCTGAATAATCAAAAATTTCGTCGTTTTTATCGTGTTTTACGCGTTAAAAACGCAGATTAAAACCAAAACGTGCTGTTTTACAAAAATAACTTCTAAGCATTTTTTAGGATCGTCGAAACCGTCAACAGAAGCAATATTAATAAAAAACGAATAATAAAAATTGTCGTTTTTATAAGCTGCTCTTTTACTACGCGTTAAAAACGCAGATTAAAGCTCAAAACGTGCTGTTTTGCTAAAATAATCATTTTCAAGTACGATCGTTGAAATCGTTCAAATAGACGCAATATTAATAAAAAAACCAATAAAATTCCCTGCCGTTTTATGCTGTTTTACGTTAAAACGCAGATTTAAAGCTAAAACGTGCTGTTTTGCTAAAGTTGGCATTTCTCAAAGCCAGTTTAGATCGTTGAACCGTTCAAATAGGCGGCATTATTAATAAAAACGAATAACAAAAATTCCCGTCGTTTTGTGGCGCTGTTTTACGCGTTAAAAAAACGCAGATTAAACTCAAAACGTGCTGGTTTTGCTAAAATAAGCATTTTCAAGCATTTTAGATCGTTGAAATCGTTCAAATAAAAGCAATATTAATAAAAACAAATAATAAAAATTTCGTCGTTTTTATGCTGTTTTCGCGTTAAAACGCAGATTAAAGCAAACGTGCTGTTTTGCTAAAATAAGCATTTTCAAGCATTTTAGATCGTTGAAATCGTTCAAATAGACGCAATATTAATAAAACGAATAATAAAAATTTCGTCGTTTTTTATGCTGTTTTACGCGTTTAAACGCAGATTAAAGCTCAAAACGTGCTGTTTTGCTAAAATAATCATTTTCAAGCATTTTTAGATCGTTGAAATCGTTCAAATAGCGCAATATTAATAAAAACGAATAATAAAAATTTCGTCGTTTTTATGCTGTTTTCGCGCGTTAAAACGCAGCAAAGCTCAAAACGTGCTGTTTTGCTAAAATAATCATTTTCAAGCATTTTAGATCGTTGAATTCGTTCAAATAGGCGCAATATTAATAAAACGAATAATAAAAATTTCGTCTTTTTATGCTGCTTTACGCGTTAAAACGCAGATTAAAGCTCAAAACGTATGTTTTAGCAAAATAATCATTTTCAAGCATTTTTAGATCGTTTGAAATCGTTCAAAAGACGCAATAAATAAAAACGAATAATAAAAATTCTTTCGTTTTATGCTGTTTTAACGTTAAAACGCAGATTAAACTAAAACGTGCTGTTTTGCTAAAATAATCATTTTCAAGTCATTTTAGATCGTTGAAATCGTTCAAAAGGCGCAATATTAATAAAAACTAATAATAAAAATTTCGTCGTTTTATGCTGTTTTACGCGTTAAAACGCAGATTAAAACAAAACGTGCTGTTTTGCTAAAATAAGCATTTTCAAGCATTTTAGATCGTGAAATCGTTCAAATAGAAGCAATATTAATAAAAACGAATAATAAAATATTCGTCTTTTTTATGTGTTTTACGCGTTAAAACGCAGATCAAAGCTCAAAACGTGCTGTTTTGCTAAAATAATCATTTTCAAGCAGTTTAGATCGTTGAAATCGTTCAAATAGGCGCAATATTAATAAAAACGAATAATCAAAATTTCGTCGTTTTTTATCGTGTTTTACGCGTTAAAACGCAGATTAAAACTCAAAACGTGCTGTTTTGCTAAAATAATCATTTTCAAGCATTTTTAGATCGTTGAAATCATTCAAATAAACGCAATATTAATAAAAACGAATAATAAAAATTTCGTCGTTTTTTATGCTGTTTTACGCGTTTTAAACGCAGATTAAAGCTCAAAACGTGCTGTTTTGCTAAAATAATCATTTTCAAGCATTTTTAGATCGTTGGAATCGTTCAAATAGACGCAATATTATAAAAACGAATAATAAAAAGATTTCGTCGTTTTTTTTTATGCTGTTTTACGCGTTAAAACACAGATTCAAAAGCTCAAAACGTGCTGTTTGCTAAAATAATCATTTTTAAAGCATTTTTAGATCGTTGAAATCGTTCAAATAGACGCAATATTAATAAAAACTAATAATAAAAAGAGAATTTCGTCGTTTTTATGCTGTTTTACGCGTTAAAACGCAGATTAAAACTTAAAACGTGCTGTTTTGCTAAAATAAGCGTGCTGGCATTTTAGATCGTTGAAATCGTTCAGATAGAGGCAACATTAATAAAAAACGAAGATAATAAAAAATTCGTCGTTTTTATGCTGTTTACATAGCAAAACGCAGATTAAAGCTTAAAACGTGATGTTTTGCTAAAATAAGCATTTTCAAAATTTTAGATCGTTGAAATCGTTCAAATAGAAGCAATATTAATAAAAACAAATAATAAAAAATTTCGTCGTTTTTATGCTGTTTTACACGTTAAAACGCAGATTAAACTCAAAACGTGCTGTTTTGCTAAAATAATCATTTTCAAGCATTTTAGATCGTTGAAATCATCCAAATAGAAGCAATATTAATAAAAACGAATAATAAAAAAATTCGTCGTTTTAGCATGCTGTTTTAGGCGTTAAAACGCAGATCAAATAAAACGTGCTGTTTTGCTAAAATAATCATTTTCAAAGCAGTTTAGATCGTTGGAAATCGTTCAAATAGGCGCAATATTAATAAAACGAATAATAAAAATTTCGTCGTTTTTATGCTGTTTTACGCGTTAAAACGCAGATTAAAACTCAAAACGCATTAGCATTTTTGCTAAAATAATCATTTTCAGAAGCGTTTTAGATCATTGGAAATCGTTCAAATAAGGCGCAATATTAATAAAAGCAATAATAAAAAATTTCGTCGTTTTTTATTGCTGCTTTACGCGTTAAAACGCAGATTAAAACTCAAAACGTGCTGTTTTGCTAAAATAATCATTTTCCAAGCATTTTGAATCGTTTGAAATCATTCAAATAGACGCAATATTAATAAAAACGAATAATAAAAATTTCGTCGTTTTTTATGCTGTTTTGCGCGTTTAAACGCAGATTAAAGCTCAAAACTTGTGCTGTCTTGCTAAAATAATCATTTTCAAGCATTTTAGATCGTTGAAATCGTTCAAATGACAATATTAATAAAAACGAATAATAAAATTTCGTCGTTTTATGCTGTTTTACGCGTTAAATCGCAGATTAAGCTCAAAACGTGCTGTTTTGCTAAAATAATCATTTTCAAGCATTTTAGAATCGTTGAAATCGTTCAAATGGAGCGCAATAACAATAAAAACTAATAATAAAAAATTTCGTCGTTTTTTATGCTTGTTTTTGCGCGTTAAAACGCAGATTAAAGCAAAACGTGCTGTTTTGCTAAAATAAGCATTTTCAAATTTTTAGATCGTTGAAATCCTTTTCAAAATAGAGGCAATATTAATAAAAACGAATAATAAAAATTCGTCGTTTTATGCTGTTTACGCCTTAAAACGCAGATTAAAACTTAAAACGTGCTGTTTGCTAAAATAAAGCATTTTCAAGCATTTTAGATCGTTGAAATCGTTCAAATAGAAGCAATTAATAAAGAACGAATGGCCAAAAATTTAAATCGTTTTATGCTCTTTTACGCGTTAAACGCAGATTAAAGCCCAAAACATTTTCTGTTTTGCTAAAATAATCATTTTTCAAGCATTTTAGATCGTTGGGGAAATCGTTCAAATGAGCGCAATATTAACTAAAACGAATAATAAGAAATGTCGTCGTTTTTATGCTGTTTTACCCGTTAAACGCAGATTAAAGCTCAAAACGATGCTGTTTTGCTAAAGTAAAATCATTTTGCAAGCATTTTAGATCGTTGAAATCGTTCAAATAGGCACCAATATTAATAAAACTAATAATAAAATTTCGTCGTTTTATGCTGTTTTACGCGTTAAAACGCAGATTAAAACTTCAAAACGTACTGTTTTTGCTAAAATAATCATTTTCAAGCATTTTTAGATCGTTGGAAATCGTTCAAATAGGCGCAATATTAATAAAAACAAATAATAAAAATTTCGTCGTTTTTATGCTGTTTTACGCGTTAAAGCAGATCAAAGCTCAAAACGTGCTGTTTGCTTCAAAATAATCATTTTCAAGCAGTTTAGATCGTTGAAATCGTTTCAAATAGGCGCAATATTAATAAAAACGGAATAATAAAATTTCGTCGTTTTTATGCTGTTTTACGCGTTAAAACGCAGATTAAAGCTCAAAACGTGCTGTTTTGCTAAAATAATCATTTTCGAAGCATTTTAGATCGTTGAAATCGTTCAAATAGGCCGCAATATTAATAAAAACTAATAATAAAAATTTCGTCGTTTTGTGTGCTGCTTTTACGCGTTAAAACGCAGATTAAAACTCAAAACGTGCTGTTTTGCTAAAATAATCATTTTTCAAGCATTTTAGATCGTTGAAATCATTCAAATAGACGCAATATTAATAAAAACGGAATAATAAAAGTTTCGTCGTTTTATGCTGTTTTACGCGTTTAAGCAGATTAAAGCTCAAAACGTGCTGTCTTTATACAAAATAATCATTTTCAAGCATTTTAGATCGTTAAATCCGTTTAGTAGAGCGCAATATTAATAAAACAGATAATAAAATATTTCGTCGTTTTTTATGCTGTTTTGCGTTAAATGCCAGATTAAAACAAGAAAAACGTGCTGTTTGCTAAAATAATCATTTTCAAACATTTTAGATCGTTGAAATCGTTCAAATAGACGCAATATTAATAAAAACTAATAATAAAATTTGGTAGTTTTTATGCTGTTTTACGCGTTAAAACGCAGATTAAAGCTTAAAACGTGCTGTTTTGCTAAAATAAGCATTTTCAAGCATTTTAGATCGTTGAAATCTCGTTCAAATAGAGGCAATATTAATAAAACGAATGGTAAAATTCGTCGTTTTTTATGTATTGTTTTACGCCTTAAAACGCGATTAAAGAAGCTTAAAACATTAGCTGTTTTTGCACAAAATAAGCATTTTCAGGCATTTTAGATCGTTGAAATCGTTCAAATAGAAAAATATTAATAAAAACGAATAATAAAAAATTCGTCGTTTTTATGCTCTTTTACGCGTTAAAACGCCAGATTAAAGCTCAAAACGTGCTGTTTTTGCTAAAATAAATCATTTTCAAGCATTTTTAGATCCCATTTAGGAAATCCGTTCGTAGGTACCAATATTAATAAAACGAATAATAAAAATGTACGTGTTTTATGCTGTTTTACCCGTTAAAGCAGATTAAAGCTCAAACGTGCTGTTTTGCTAAAATAATCATTTTCAAGCGTGCCGTCGTTAGAATCGTTCAAATAGGCGCAATAATGTAAAACTAATAATAAAAAATTTCGTCGTTTTTACTGCTGTTTTACGCGTTAAAACGCAGATTAAAACTCAAAACGTGCTGTTTTGCTAAAATAATCATTTTTCAAGCGTTTTAGATGTTAAATTTGAAATCGTTCAAATGACGCAATATTAATAAAACGAATAATAAAAATTTCACCGTCGTTTTTATGCTGTTTTGCGCGTTAAAACGCAGATTAAAACTCAAAACGTGCTGTTTGCTAAAATAATCATTTTCAGCATTTTAGATCCGTTGAATTCGTTCAAAATAGGCGCAATATTAATAAAACGAATAATAAAAATTTCGTCGTTTTTATAACGCTGCCGATTAAAACCCAGATTAAAACTCAAACGTGCTGTTTTTGCTAAAATAAGCGTTTTCAAAACACGGGTTGCGATCGTTGGAAATCGTTCAAATTGACGCAATAATAATAAAAACGAATAATAAAAATTTCGTCGTTTTTTATGCTGTTTGCGTACGGCGCAGATTAAAATCAAAACGTGCTGTTTTGCTAAAATAAAGCATTTTCAAGCGTTTTATATCGTTGAAATCGTTTCAAATAGAAGCAATATTAATAAAAACGAATAATAAAAATTCGTCGTTTTTATGTGCTGTTTTACGCGTTAAAACGCAGATTAAAGCGAAACGTGCTGTTTTGCTAAAATAATCATTTTCAGCATTTTAGATCGTTGAAATCGTTCAAATAGACGCAATAGTAATAAAATGAACATAAAAAATTTCGTCGTTTGCTGTACTTTTGTTTTACGCGTTAAAACGCAGATTAAAGCTCAAAACGTGCTGTTTTGCTGATAAGCGTTTTCCAAGCATTTTTAGATCGTTGAAATCGTTCAAATAGAGGCAATATTAATAAAAAGGAATAATAAAAAATTTGTCGTTTTTATGCTGTTTTTGCGCTGAAACGCAGATTAAAACTCAAACGTGCTGTTTTGCTAAAATAATCATTTTCAAGCATTTTTAGATCGTTGAAATCGTTCAAATAGACGCAATATTAATAAAAACGAATAATAATAAAAATTTCGTCGTTTTTTTATGCTGTTTGCCGTTAAAACGCAGATTAAAAGCTCAAAACGTGCTGTTTTGCTAAAATAAGCATTTTCAAGCATTTTAGATCGTTGGGAAATCGTTCAAATAGAAGCAATATTAATAAAAACGAATAATAAAAATTCGTCGTTTTTATGCTCTTTTTACGCGTTAAAACGCAGATTAAAACCGACGTGCTGTTTTTGCTAAAATAATAATCGTTTTCAAGCATTTTTAGATCGTTGAAATCGTTCAAATAAAATAATAACAATAAAAACGAATGGCATAAAATTCGTCGTTTTTATGCTGTTTTACGCGTTAAAACAGATTAAAACTCAAAACGTATTTTGCTAAAATAATCATTTCAAAGCATATTAGATCGTTGAAATCCGTTCAAATGGACGCAATATTAATGAAACGAATAATAAAAAATTCGTGTCGTTTTTTATATATTTTACTCGTTAAAACGCAGATTAAAGTTCAAAAACGTGCTGTTTTGCTAAAATAATCATTTGAAAGGTTGAGTTGGACGGGTGGGGGTTGTTTACGAAATTTCGTCGTTTTATGCTGTTTTACGCGTTAAAGCGCAGATTAAAACTCAAAACGTGCTGTTTTGCTAAAATAAGCATTTTCCGGCATTTTAGATCGTTGAAATCGTTCAAATAGAAACAATATTAATAAAACGAATAATAAAAAATTCGTCGTTTTATGTTGTTTTCACTTGATTAAAACGCAGATTAAAAGCTCAAAACGTGCTGTTTTGCTAAAATAATCATTTTCAAGCATTTTTAAGTCGTTGAAATCGTTCAAATGGAGCGCAATATTAATAAAACGAATAATAAAGATTTCATCGTTTTTTATGCTGTTTTCGCGCGTTAAAACGCAGATTAAAACTCAAAACGTGCTGTTTTCAAAATAAGCATTTTCAAGTATTTTAGATCGTTGAAATCACGTTCAAATAGAAGCAATATTAATAAAACGAATAATAAAAATTCGTCGTTTTTATGCTGTTTTACGCGTTAAAACGCAGATTAAAGCTCAAACGTGCTGTTTTGCTAAAATAATCATTTCAAGCATTTTTTAGATCGTTGAAATCTTTCCAATAAGGCACAATATTAATAAAAACAGATAGTAAAAATTTCGTTGTTGTTATGCTGTTTTACGCGTTAAAACGCTGATTAAAGCTCAAAACGTGCTGTTTTGCCTAAAATAAAAGCATTTTTCAAGCATTTTAGATCGTTGAAATCGTTCAGGCCAGAAGCAATATTAATAAAAACGAATAATAAAAAGATTTGATCGTTTTTATGCTGTTTTACGCGTTAAAACGCAGATCAAAGCTCAAACGTGCTGTTTTGCTAAAATAATCATTTTCAAGCAGTTTAGATCGTTGGGAAATCGTTTCAAATAGGCGCAATATTAATAAAAAACGAATAATAAAAATTTCGTCGTTTTATGCTGTTTTACGCGTTAAAACGCAGATTAAAACTCAAAACGTGCTGTTTTGCTAAAATATGGTACTTCAAGCATTTTATATCGTTGAAATCGTTCAAATAGACGCAATATTAATAAAAAACGAATAATAAATATTTCGTCACGTTTTATGCTGTTTTACGCGTTAAAACGCAGATTAAAGCTCAAAACGTGCTGTTTTGCTTTAAAATAATAATTTTTCAAGCATTTTAGATCGTTGAGATTCGTTCAAATAGGCGCAATATTATTAAAACGAATAATAAAAATTTCGTCGTTTTATGCTGTTTTGCGCCGTTAAAACGCAGATTAAAGCTCAAAACGTGCTGTTTTTGCTAAAATAAGCATTTTCAAGCATTTTATATCGTTGGAAATCGTTCAAATGAAGCAATATTATTAAAAAACAAATAATAAAAATTCGTCAGTTTTATGCTGTTTTTACGCGTTAAAGCAGATTAAAGCTTTCAAAACGTGCTGTTTTTGCTAAAATAATCATTTCAAGCATTTAGATCGTTGAAATCGTTCAAATGAACGCAATATTAATAAAAACGAATAATAAGAGGCACCGTCGTTTTTATGCTGTTTTACGCGTTAAAAACGCAGATTAAAGCTCAAAACATTAGCATTTTTGTTAGTATAAACATTTTCAAGCATTTTAGATCGTTGAAATCGTTCAAATAGAGCAATATTAATAAAAAGGAATAATAAAAATTTGTCGTTTTATGCTGTTTTACGCGTTAAAACGCAGATTAACTCAAAACGTGCTGTTTTGCTAAAATAATCGTTTTCGAGCTGCGTTTTTGGTCGTTGGAAATCGTTCAAATAGACGCAATATTAATAAAAACGAATAATAAAAATTTCGTCGTTTTTATGCTGTTTTACGCGTTAAAACGCAGATTAAAGCTTAAAACGTGCTGTTTTTTGCTAAAATAAACATTTTCAAGCATTTTAGATCGTTGCGAAATCGTTCAAATAGAAGCAATATTAATAAAACGAATAATAAAAATTCGTCGTTTTATTCTGTTTTACGCGTTAAAACGCAGATTAAAGCTCAAAACGTGCTGTTTTGCTAAAATAAGCATTTTCAAGCATTTTATATCGTTGAAATCGTTCAGTAGAAGCAATATTAATAAAAACAAATAATAAAAATTCGTCGTTTTTTATGCTGTTTACGCGTTAAAACGCAGATTAAAACTCAAAACGTGCTGTTTTGCTAAAATAATCATTTTTCAAGCATTTTAGATCGTTGAAATCGTTCAAATATAGACGCAATATTAATAAAAACGAATAATAAAAAATTTCGTCGTTTTATGCTGTTTTACGCGTTAAAACGCAGATTAAAGCTCAAAACGTGCTGTTTTGTTAAAATAAGCATTTTCAAGCATTTTTAGATCATTGGAAATCGTTTCAAATAGAGCAATATTAATAAAAAGGAATAATAAAAATTTGTCGTTTTTTTATGCTGTTTTACGCGTTAAAACGCAGATTAAAAACTCAAAACGTGCTGTTTTGCTAAAATAATCATTTTCAAGCATTTTTAGATCGTTGGAAATCGTTCAAATAGACGCGTATTAATAAAAACGAATAATAAAAAGAAATTTCGTCGTTTTTTATGCTGTTTTCACGCGTTTAAACGCAGATTAAAGCTTAAAAACGTGCTGTTTGCTAAAATAAGCATTTTCAAGCATTTTTAGATCGTTGAAATCGTTCAAATAGAAGCAATATTAATAAAAACGAATAATAAAAAAATTCGTCGTTTTATTCTGTTTACGCGTTAAAACGCAGATTAAAAAGCTCAAAAACGTGCTGTTTTGCTTCAAAATAATCATTTTTCAAGCATATTAGATCGTTGGGAAATCGTTCAAATGGACGCAATATTAATAAAAAACGAATAATAAAAAATTCGTGGTTTTTTTTATGCTGTTTTACGCGTTAAAACGCAGATTAAGAAGTTCAAAACGTGCTGTTTTGCTAAAATAATCATTTTCAAGCATTTTAGATCGTTGAAATCGTTCAAACTAGACGCAATATTAATAAAAACGAATAATAAAAGGCTGTGCGTTTTTTTATGCTGTTTTACGCGTTAAAACGCAGATTAAACTCAAAACGTGCTGTTTTGCTAAAATAATCATTTCAAGCATTTTAGATCGTTGAAATCGTTCAAATAGACTGCAATATTGTAAAAACGAATAATAAAATTTTCATCGTTTTGTAACATTTTGCGTTAAAACGCAGATTAAAACTCAAAACGTGCTGTTTTGCTAAAAATAAAAGCATTTTCAAGCATTTTAGATCGTTGAGATCGTTCAAATGGCTAATGGTAAAAACGAATAATAAAAATTCGTCGTTTTATGCTGTTTACACGCGTTAAAACGCAGATTAAAGCTCAAAACGTGCTGTTTTGCTAAAATAAGCATTTTCAAGCATTTTAGATCGTTGAAATCGTTCAAATAGAAGCAATAGTAATAAAAACAGATAATAAAAATTACGTCGTTTTCTGCGGCGATGAAACCGTTGAGCTTCAAGACAATGCTGTTTGCGTAAAATGGCTCAAGCATTTAGATCGTTGGAAATCACGGGTTTCGGAAATAGACGCAATATTAATAAAACGAATAATAAAAATTTCGTCACGTTTTTATGCTGTTTTACGCGTTAAAACTGAGATTAAAGCTCAAAACGTGCTGTTTTGCTAAAATAAGCATTTTCAAGCATTTTAGATCATTGAAATCGTTCAAATAGACGCATGTAATAGAAAACGAATAATAAAGAAATTTCGTCGTTTTTTATGCTGTTTTACGCGTTAAACGCAGATTAAAATAAAACGTGCTGTTTTGCTAAAATAAGCATTTTTCAAGCATTTTAGATCGTTGAAATCGTTCAAATAGGAAACTAATATTAATAAAAACGAATAATAAAAATTCGTACGTTCTTATGTAACACGTATTTAAAACGCAGACAAAGAAACTCAAAACGTGCTGTTTTGCTAAAATAAGCATTTTCAAGCATTTTAGATCGTTGAAATCGTTCAAATAGACGCAATATTAATAAAAATGAATAATAAAAATTTCGTCGTTTTTATGCTGTTTACGCGTTTAAACGCCAGATTAAAACTTAAAACGTGCTGTTTTTGCTAAAATAAACTCCAAGCGGCAGATCGTTTGAAATCGTTCAAATGAAGGCAATATTAATAAAACGAATAATAAAAAAATTCGTCGTTTTATTCTGTTTTTACGCGTTAAAACGCAGATTAAAGCTCAAAACGTGCTGTTTTGCTAAAATCATTTTCAAGCATATTAGATCGTTGAAATCGTTCGGAAATGGACGCAATATTAATAAAAACGAATAATAAAAATTCATTAGTTTTCTTTACATGATTAAAACGCAGATTAAAGTCCAAAACGTGCTGTTTTGCTAAAATAATCATTTTCAAGCATTTTAGATCGTTGAAATCGTTCAAATAGACGCGATAGTAATAAAACGAATAATAAAAATTTCGTCGTTTTTTATGCTGTTTTGCGCGTTAAAACGCAGATTAAAACTCAAAACGTGCTGTTTGGCACAAAATAACATTTTCAAGCATTTTAGATCGTTGAAATCGTTCAAATAGAGAAGCAATAATAATAAAAACGAATAATAAAAAATTCGTCGTTTTATGCTGTTTTACTTGCGTTAAAACGCAGATTAAAACTCAAAACGTGCTGTTTTGCTAAAATAATCATTTTCAAGCATTTTAGATCGTTGAAATCGTTCAAATAGACGCAATATTAAAAAAAACGAATAATAAATTTTTCGTTTTATGCTTTTTTACCCCCGTTAAAACGCAGATTAAAGCTCAAAACGTGCTGTTTTGCTAAAATAAGCATTTTCAAGCATTTTAGATCGTTGAAATCGTTAAAAGGGGGCGCAATATTAAAAAAAACGATAATAAAAATTTCGTCGTTTTTGCTGTTTTACGCGTTAAAACGCAGATTAAAGCTCAAAACGTGCTGTTTTGCTAAAATAAGCATTTTCAACATTTTAGATCGTTGAAATCGTTCAAATAGAAGCAATTTAAAAAAAAAAATAAAAAAAATTCGTCGTTCTTATGCTGTTTTCTTTAAAACGCAGTTTAAAAAACTAAAAACGTGCTGTTTTGCTAAAATAAGCATTTTCAACTTTTTTAATCGTTGAAATCGTTCAAATGCCAATATTAATAAAAATAATAAAAAAAATTTCGTCTTTTTTTATGCTTTTTTACGCGTTAAAACGCAGTTTAAAAACCAAAACGTCGGCTAAAATAAGCATTTTCGGGCATTTTAGATCGTTGAAATCGTTCAAATGAACAATATTAATAAAAACGAATAATAAAAATTCGTCGTTTTTCTGCTGTTTTCGCTTTAAAAACGCAGATTAAAGTAAAACGTCTTTTTTTTGCAAAAAAAAACTTTTTTCAACTTTTTTTAGATCGTTGAAACCCCGTTCAAATAGACGCAATATTAAAAAAACGAATAATATAAATTTCGTTGTTTTATGCTTTTACGCGTTAAAACGCAGTTTAAAAATCAAAACGTGCTTTTTTGCTAAAAAAAAGCATTTTCAACATTTTAGATCTTTGAAATCGTTCAAATAGAAGCAATTTTAAAAAAAAACGAATAATAAAAATTCGTCTTTTTTATGCTGTTTTACGCGTTAAAACGCAGATTAAAACTCAAAACGTTTTTGCTATAATAATCTTTTTCAAGCATTTTAGATCGTTGAAATCGTTCAAATAGACGCAATATTAATAAAAACGAATAAAAAAAAATTTCGTCGTTTTTATGCTGTTTCGCTTTAAAAACGCGATTAAACTCAAAACATTGTTTTGCTAAAATAATCTTTTTCAAGCATTTTAATCGTTGAAATCGTTTTTAGACGCAATAGTAATAAAAACGAATAAAAAAAATTTCGTCGTTTTATGCTGTTTTACGCGTTAAAACGCAGATTAAAGCTCAAAACGTGCGGTTTTGCTAAAATAAGCATTTTCAAGCTTTTTTAGATCGTTGAAATCGTTCAAATAGAAGCAATATTAAAAAAAACAAAAAAAAAATTGTCGTTCTTATGCTGTTTTACGCGTTAAAACGCAGTTTAAAAGCTAAAAACGTGCTTTTTTTTGCTAAAAAAAAAGCATTTCAACATTTTAGATCGTTGAAATCGTTCAAATAGAAGAATATTAATAAAAACGAATAAAAAAAAATTCTTCGTTTTTTGCTTTTTTAGGGTTAAAACAAATTTAAAAAACTCAGAACGTGCTTTTTGCTAAAATAATCATTTTAAAAGCATTTTAGATCGTTGAAATCGT